>NW_025820315.1:1819536-1837038 GCF_002878395.1 Capsicum annuum
ATATATATATATATATATATATATATATATATATATAACAGATAATTCATCTGAACATATGTGAAATACGTTGTAATTATTATGGGATAGTAAAATCGCGTATGTAATGTATATAGTACGTATTATAGAATTGATATATATATGTGTGTGTGTGTGTGTGTGTGTGTGTATATATATGATTTAGTGATCGATGAACTATGTAGTCTAAAACTAACAGAATCTATCCAAACATATTAAATACCTTGATTTAAAATGATCAAAGTAATAATATACTGTACGTTGAAGTTATATTAATGTAAGCTACTAATCAAATTAATCGATAACTCGACAAAGTATGTATATGAAATACGTCTCTTTATATTCGGGGTAATATACTCGTTTACGTATGTAATTTATATAGTACGTATTTAAAACTTGATAGTCGATAGTGTGTATATCTCTGTGTGTGTGTAAACCGATAATTCATCTGAGTATATGTGAAATACGTTGTAATTATTATGGGATAGTAAAATCATGTATGTAATGTATATATTCGAAGCTTACATTTATATATATATATATATATATATATATATATGTATGTATGTATGTATAACTCTTGTGTAGTGATGTACGTAATACATAGTCAAAATTAGACACATATGAAGTAACATTAGTTTTTTAGACGTAAAAAGTTAATTGGTAAATAAATTTTTGACTTTTGGCATATAAGTGTGGTCATTTGAGAAGTGAAATAGTGATATGAATAAATATATATATTTTTTAAATCAATAGAAAAATCCCCAGGTAATTTATCCTACGGATTTACTTAGAGATATTCTAGTGAAAATTTATGTAATGAATTTTATTATCTGGGAAATTATTTGGGGATTTTGTGTTGCGAATTTTGCTAGAAATTTATTCTTGGGGATTTACTTGCTATTACCTGGAGAAATGTATCGATGGGTATTTTATCTCTAGGTAAATCCGTAGGTATATGGAAAAATATATATATATATTTTAAATCCATAGAAAATCCCTAAGTAATTTATCCTACGGATTTACGTAGAGATATTTTGGTAGAAATTTATGTAATGGATTTTATTACCTGAGAAATTATTTGGGAATTTTTTTCTGCGAATTTTGCTAGGGATTTAACTGCAAAATTATTACTTAAAAAATTATTGGGGGATTGTGTTGCTACAAATTTAGCTGAAATTATTTCTTGTGAATTTACCTACGAAATTATTACTTGGAAAATTATTGGAAAATTGTGTTGTGTTGACACCCAATTTTGACCTCCCGATACCCCTCTTAGACTGCTATTTTAGCAAAATTATTAATTTTAAATATTGATATTTTCTACACATTATCTTGATATCAAATAACGTGTCGCATTCATGATTTGAAAATATATGATTTATTTTTAAATTATTATTTTTTACATTATATAATATTTTACGTAATTTTGCTAATATTTATTAAATCATTTTCGCAATTATACATGCCCATAATTTACAAACATTGTCTATTGTTGTTGTTGTTACTACTATAATTATACATGCCCATAATTTAGTACTACTACTACTACTACTACTACGTCTTTCCTACATTTATTAAATAACAACCTAAATCAATTCAATTTGCCCAACTTATGTAATGTCTAACCTAATTCTTATTCAATTAATATCAATTTTAGTCATAATTGATATCTATTCGAGCTGAATAAACCTTAGCTCGACTCAATTTAAAAAATACTTGTAAAACTCACATGAACTGATTAAGCAGCTGAATATGATATCAAAGATGTATTTGAGTTGATCATCAATCTTAGTTTGACCCGTTATTTATATTGACAAATTAATGGTCATTAGTGATGGATAAGTAATTCAAGATTAACTAACACCTCTACCCAAATGCACGTAAAATAGGCGTTGTCGACATGACTGCTTCTTCACCTGCTTCAGCTAATCCATGATTTTACTATATTACCTCCTAATTTTGACCTCCCGATGCTCTCTAAGGCTTCTTTACCTAATTTTTACCTCTTGACGCTCTCTAAGACTACTATTTTATCAAAATTATTTAGTTTTAAATATTAATATTTTACACATTATTCTTGTATAATATAATTAACGACGTGTCGCATCCATGATTTAAAAATATACAAATTATTTTTTATTAATTTTTATCATTACTTTTTATAATTTATTAATTCAAATATAATATTTATTTATTTATTTATAATTTTATAATATTTATCATATGCACACTCACAATTTAAAAATACATTATTTAGTTTTTATTATTATTATTATTATTATTATTTATTTATTTTACTATAGTAATCACTCTTTTTATTATTTGTTTATTTAATTTTCTCAACTTATTTTTGCCAATTTCTGATAATTTTAGCCTAGATTTTGCCTACTTGAGTTTAATTTTAACTCTTCAATTCAATTATGGCCCAATTTTAAATATCTTGTAACTTTAAATCTCAGCCATAGATCAAATTAATCAATGGCTAAGATTGATTCTCCATCTCTTTCCTTTTTAAAATACCAAAAACCAAACCCTAACCATTTTTTACCTACAACAGCTGCTTTCTTCTCTCTCCCTACGCTCTTCTTTCTCTCTCTAAACTCCACCATTACAGTCGCCCATTTTTTCTTCTTCGGCTAACCGCGCCACCGACACCGTCGCTACTCCGACACCTCTCCTCTCCCTCACCCCATCGGCGACTCCACCAGTCGAGCTACATACACACAATTATATATCTATATATATTTGTCTGTGTATGGTTTGAAAACCCTAGATCCACTCCTAAATTCTTCTTCTTATAGGATGTGCTTGTTAATT
Organism: Capsicum annuum; assembly: GCF_002878395.1. Taxonomy (NCBI): domain Eukaryota; kingdom Viridiplantae; phylum Streptophyta; class Magnoliopsida; order Solanales; family Solanaceae; genus Capsicum; species Capsicum annuum. The sequence goes on from NW_025820315.1 coordinate 1,822,375, forward strand.
AGGGTTTTGTTGGTACCAAACAAGGTAGGCCCCACACCGTCGAAGCAAATTCAACCGCCATCTTCTTCTACGGTGGCGGCAGCTGAAGAAGAAGCTATGAAGAGAAACACTGATTGTGTTTACTTTCTTGCTTCTCCTCTTACATGTAAAAAGGTATGGCTCTTACTTTTTTTTTAAAATTTTTTTATTAATAAATGTTTTTGTTTAATTGAGATTTAGAGTTAGTACTTGTTTTAGTGTGACATTTATAGAATTTTAAGGATTAGTTAGGATTGTTAGTTTGTTTAGAGATTTGTATGTATGTTATTAGCATAAAGATTAGCGAAAGATTTAGATAATTTGAGTTTCTTGGTTTTGGGATTCAATTTTTTAAATTAATATTTTAGTCCTTTTAGTGTGAGATTTAGAGAGTTTTAGGATTAGTTGGGATTAAGATTTGTTGTTTGTCGAATTTACTTAAGGAGGTTTGTTAGTTTGTTTAGTGATTTGTATGTTAATTAGTTTTTTTTTCAACTCCAGTCATTAAATTGATTGTAAGAATCATCAAACAGAGAATGTTTTTCAACGTCTTGAGCTGTCTAGTTTATTATGTGTTTGATTCTTGATACACCCAAATTACAACTCTCTTACGAGAGAGTAAGCGGTCGCCATAAACTATAGAACCCAACTGGGTTGGGTGTCGAAATCCCACAGGAAATACCATGTTCACTAAGTATTGTGACTGTTATTAGACAGTTGCTCTAAGGTTCTGAAATAAAAAAGGGATTTTGGAAATGTTAACAAAGTTCTTTTGTTTTTGTGCTACACAAAAATTCCAGCTACTGGGAGTAAATGTAGATGTAATTCCAATGAGAATGAATTAACTAGGGTTATGCTCACCAAGATATTCAAACAATTAGGGTTGTGAATTTTAATTCAAATTCTAACTTATCCATCCAATTGCAAGAATTATTGAATTCTAAAAATTACCCACATGTTTCTCAACCCAATGGGTATTTCACCCTTTACTTTTCTCTAACTTAAAGGATTCATGCATTATTCAATAACACTCTCATGAGGGTTGATCCTGTTAAGGCATCAACCTGTTAACCCAAATTCACGTGAATCACTTCTTTTCCCTACATCCACTTTCCTGTCAGACAAGTGGAATTTATGGGCTCACTTCTCAAGTTTTCAACCAAGAGATGTCATTAAAATGAAGAAAGATTCATGCAATTTTGATAGATGTTAGAACGCAAACCCATTCACAAACCCAAAATAGTTCTCTACATCAAGGCTCCCATAACCTTAGTTATGGGAGTTTAGCTACTCATGCCCATGTTAGAAATCAAGATTATTTTGGTGTTCATAAATAACTTTCGATGAGTACTTACAAAATTCACAATATTGTTCTCCCCAATCTTTGATGGAAAATCTGAAAACTGATAATCAAGACTCAATCTCTAGCTTCAAATCTCAATAAAAAAAATAAAAATCTTAATAGAGGAAAAAGTATGAAACTGAAGACAAAAGATGCCTACTAAACCCTAATACTTGGTATTTATACATTCCCAGCTAAAAGGATTTAAAATTCGAAATCATAAAATTCGCGTCCAAAGTGACGGCCAAATTGGTGGTCCGTCGCAAAAATGACGGCCCACTATTTGGCCCGTCGCTGCTGATCTGGGAAGGTCACTTTCTGGATAAAACTGACGGCCAACTTGGTGGTCCTTCGTAAGTCTGACGGTCCACCATTTGGTCCGTCCATGGGTCCTTCAGGGATCCAGTTTCTGGATGAACTTGATGGCCAACTTGGTGGTCCGTTGTAAGAATGACATTCTACTATTTGGTCCGTCGCTGAGTCCTTCGTGGAGCCTGGTTCTGGATAATGCTGACGGCCAACTTGGTGGTCCATCGCAAGACTGACGGTCTGTTATTTGGTTCGTCACTGCAGGACCTGAAGTCTTGTGTTCTGTTTAGGCCTGACGATCAAGTTGGTGATCCGTCGCAAGACTGAAGGTCCACCATTTTGACCGTCAGAATTGTTTTCTTGCCACTTTTCTGAGACTTTCTCTTCTGCTCAATCCTTTCCCTAAAACATTAAAACCAGTTTAAACGCAACCGTAGTTGCATGAAAACATACAACTTTCTCAAGAAAAAGATGCAAAATATTCCATTGAAAGCCGAAACATCGACACCCTCAACTTAAGATCATTGCTTATCCTCAGCAATTAACCATATCATAAAAAACAACCAACTAATGAATCACTTTGACGCAACCATTCACTCATATGAATTTCAACCAGCAGGTTCTACACCCACCATGATTATAATTCGGCACACACAAACATGGATGTCATGTCCCACAGCAAACAACAGAACTAAGCAGATTGAGTTTAGTAAGCTGGAGGCTTGGTGACACGCATCTCAAATTTTGAGTCGTGTTTTGACTTCTCAAGGTATTGTTTGTGTACAGCCTGAATTTCATTGTCTACTCTGTGAATCAAGGGCACACCAGTCTGTCTGCATAAAGCCGTGATTAAGCACAAAAATAGCAATGAACTGGAAATTTTATGGGCACTCACGAATATCTCATCTGCAATTATCTGTCCAAAGTCAATTTGAAGCCCTGAGATCAAGCTTACCACCAACACAGCTCTGTGTTTATCCTAGTTTCCATCCCCTTTTATTGGCGTTAACCTCAAATGAACAACACCCCACCAGAATTTAGCCTTAAAACTAAGGGAGTATTTTGTAATATGCTCCCGTGAGTTGGTCAACCAAGAGGGGTTACCATCCTCAGTCAAGAATGAAGCCACCCAAGGCCTTTGAGCGGAAGCGTTTCTCAATCTGTACTCAAGATCAGGCACAGCAAACGGGGCCTTGTACTCTGGTCCGAATAACATCCTATTGATTGTTCGGGCTGAAATATCAACAGTGACTCCTCGGACAGGTACAAACTCTCTTTTCGGAAAATTTATAATTGATGTCCCCTTTGGGCAATCCTGTTCTACCAGTACAAGATAATTTGCAAGGAATTCTCTTACCCAATTCGGTTGATAGGCTCCCGGTGGCTGGCTCATCCATGCTAGTCCATACTTATTGAAATGGCGTTCTAACTCAGGATATTCATATAAATCCTTTGTCACAATCTGATGCTCTTCTGAAAATGACCTTTTGATCCCTATTGCAGTGGGTGTTAACCCATCATAGAACTTCTCACGTGCTCGTTCTATCTGCCATATAATTTCCTCCCAAACTTAAGTATCCTTGCGTCTGACAACTTTAGCATCTTCAGGTTCAGTTTCTACATTCTCTACTTCATCTTGCCCTTCCACATTGGCATCCTCAGTTTCAACATCAGCCGGCTTAGGTGGGGTGGCATCAAGTGTGGCCTCATCTGAGCTCAAAATGGTACTGCTAGTACTATCTTCACTCTCTTCTTCAGGCTGGAAAAGTGGGAGAATTTCCCTTTCATATTGTCTGGTATTATATCCGGATGCGGGTTCGCCACCACCCTTTTGAGATCTTCCTCCTCTGTTTACTGGTAGTTTGGGAGCCATAACACCTGAAAAAGAGGTGAGAAATCAGTCCACAGTGAAGATCAATCAAATCAATGCATTTTATGACTTAACAGTCAAAATAGTGGTTCACCATTAGTGGGATGGTCCACCACTTTGGCCGTCGAGCCTTATCCAGTGTCCCAAAATTTTTATAACCTGTGACGGTAAAGTTGGTGGTCCGTTGCCAATCTGAAGGTCCATCATTTCAACCGTCGCACCCCCTTCTTTAGGTTTAGCTTTTAATTTGGCATATATTTGAGCATTTGTTGATCAACATTTAATAACCATAACACAATCAAGCACAACTTTTCACATTTTAATCATATAGGTTACTCAGATTTCACCTAAACAGATTATGCTCAAACTCCTATTTCAAAACCTTCAGTAATTCAAGGCAGTCGAATTATAACAAGATACTAATTTCTTTACAAAACAACTTGCCAAGCACAACCAACAGCTGAATGCGCCATTTAGAGAAAGAAGAATAAAATTATGCGCATAACTTTATTTTGTAAAGAGACAAGCTTGTAACTTTAGAGGACAAGACTAATTCAAACAATTCTTCAACTATGATCTCAACTCAATTGTGATGAAGAGACAAGAAGAGTGGATCTATTTAAATAGGAGAGAAAGAAGGAGACATAGAGTCCTAGAGGCAATAAGTTCCTTCGGATTCTTTGAACCCAAAGGAAGTTGAACAATTGAAGTATGTGAAGGGGTTACAATGTATGTAACCACCTTATTTAATTATTTTAAAACCTTTTTGGATCAACTATGGGCCATTTAACAAGGATTCAGAGTCAACTCGACCCGACCCAGACTTAGGGTTACAGTGACGCCAGACCCGATGGTCCGTCAGACTTTCAACAGTCCACCAGGACTGCCGTTGAAACTTACCAAGACCTAAGCACTTCTTCTTCGTAGCGACGGTCAATGGGACGGCCTACCGAGTTTTTTAAGGTCCACCAAAGTCACCATCATACCTTACCAGAACCCAAGCCATCTAGGTTGATTTTGACAGTCGATTCAACGGTCCACCAACTTTGGGATGGTTTACCACTTTAACCGTCAACTTAATCCAGTGAATGAATTTTTCTATTTGGTTACGATGGAGGAAATGGTGAATCATCATAGGGATGGTGGTCCACCAAATCAACCGTCACTTTTGTTCCAGTAGCTCAGTTTTTTACCCCTATTTTTAACTGTACCACTCCATATTTTTGCTGCAATTTTGGTCCTGCACACTTCACAAACACATAAAAAATGCACTAATAACAACAAACTTAATTTAATAAATGCTTTATAATAACACATTGTGTGTTGCCTCCCACTAGCGCCTGATTTATTATCGTGGCACAACTCAGTTATCTCGATTACTCAGACTTCATCGAGATAGACAGTAGCAATATTCGTTACCGAGTCCTTTGGACCGATATACAGTTTTACATGTTTCCCATTTACCTTGAAGATACTTCCATCTTCATTTTCAAGTTCCACTACTCTAGATGAGTAGACTTGACTCACTTTAAATGGGCCGGACCATTTCGATTTGAGCTTACCTGGAAACAGTTTGAGTCTGGAGTTGAATAGAAGCACCAAGTCACCTTTTTGAAACTCCTTTTTTTCAATTCTGCGATCATGGTATTTCTTCATTTGTTCCTTGTACATGTTGGCTCTCTCATATGCTCTGAGACAGAACTTATCCATCTCATTAATCTGCCCCAATCTCATATTTATTGCCTCATTCCAGTTCAAATTAAGACGATTAAGCATTCATAGTGCTTTATGCTCTAGCTCAATTAGCAAATGGCATGCCTTGTCATAAAACAATTGGTATGGCAACATGCCAATAGGTGTCTTGAAAGCTATTTGATATGCCTATAATGCATCGTCCAGCTTCCTAGACCACTCCTTACTGCTAGCATTCACAGTCTTGGCAAGGATAGCCTTGATTTCCTAATTGGAGATCTCCACTTGCCCACTTGTTTTTAGGTGATGTGGCATAGCTACCTTATGCTGCTTAACCCTATATTTTTCCAATACGGCTCGGAACATCTTGTTGTAAAAGTGTGATACTCCATCACTTATGATGGTACGTGGTACCCCAAAATGAGAGAAGATATTTCTCTTTAAAAATGCAACGGCCCGCTTTTCTTCATTAGCCGCCAGAGCTACAGCCTTAACCTATTTTGATACGTAGTCAACAAATATTCCAAATGAACTCACAAAAGGCCCCATGAAGTCTATGCCCCCCACATTAAATAATTCTACCTCCAACATTTTAGACATTGGCATCTCATGGTGCTTTGAGATGGACCCTTTCCTTTGACATCGGTCACATCCCTTCATGAACTCATAGGCATCCTTGAACAAATAGGGCCAATAGTAGCCACTCTGAAGCACTTTCCATGTAGTCCGATCACCTGTGTGGTGACCTCCAACCGGGGAAGCATGGCTTGCTTCCAAAATACTCAGCATTTCTACTTCTGGGATACACCGTCTAATAATACCATCTGACATTGCCAAAAAAGATACGGCTCATCCCAGAAGTAATGGGTCACATCATGAAGAAACTTTTTCCTTCCATGAATGGAAAGATTTTTTGGTACCACCTCACTTACCATATAATTCGCGAAGTCAGCATACCAAGGCATTTTTTCGAGCACTGCAGCCAATACTTTCTCATCAGGAAAGTAATCATCAATCTAAAGCCCATCTTTTATTGCTTTCTCACCTTCGAGTCTGGATAAGTGATCAGCCACTTGATTCTCACATCCCCTACGATCCTTGACCTCGAAGTCAAATTCCTAAAGTAGCAGTACCCACCGGATTAACCTTGGTTTAGCGTCCTTCTTCGCCATTAGGTACCTCAAGGCAGCGAGGTCAGTGTGTACCACCACCTTGGTACCTAGAAAATATGCCAAAACTTCTTAAAAGCATACACCACTGCTAGAAGTTCCTGCTCTGTGACGATGTAGTTCTTCTGAGCTCCATTCAGTGCTTTGCTGGCATAATAAACTGGATGACATAATTTTTCTTTTTTTTTGCCTCAACACAGCTCCAAGGGAAACACCATTTGCATTACACATTATCTCAAACGATTTTGACCAGTCCGGTAAAACAATGATAGGGGCTTCAACCAGTTTCCTCTTGAGGCATTCAAATGCCTTAATGTAATCAGTGTCAAAGAAGAACTTAGTTTCCTTCTCTAAAAGTTTGCAAAGTGGATTTGCAATTTTAGAGAAGTCTTTTATAAACCTTCGGTAAAAGCCAGGATGTCCAAGGAAACTACGCACCCCTTTTATTGAGATGGAAGGTGGTAGCTGCTCAATAACCTCTACCATGGCTAGATCGACCTCTATCCCTTTTTCTAAAATTTTGTGCCCTAGAACAATGCCCTCCTTTACCATAAAATGGCATTTCTCCTAGTTAAGCATAATATTAAATTCCACACGCCTCTACAAAGCCTTACTCACGTTCTCCAGACACAGCTCAAATGAATCTCCAACCACAGAAAAATCATCCATGAACACCTCCAAGGTGTCCTCAACCATATCCAAAAAATAGACATCATACACCTTTGGAAAGTAGCGGGTGCATTACAAAACCCAAACGGCATCAGCTTGAATGGAAAAATGCCATACGGGCATGAAAACATCGTCTTCTCCTGATCTTTAGGAGCAATACAGATCTGATTGTAGCTCGAATATCCATCCAAAAAGCAATACCACCCCCTTTCTGCCAACCGATCAAGCATTTGATCCATGAAGGGCATTAGGAAGTGGTCCTTTAAAGTCCATGAATTTAGTTTGCGTTAGTCCATGAAAAATCTCCAACCAGTCATATGCCTGAGAGGAATCAACTCGTTCTTTTCATTTGCAACAACAGTTATGCCCCCTTTTTTGGGCACACATTGAACCGGGTTTACCCATTTACTATCGAAAATAGGATAACCCACTATTGCATCTAGCCATTTAATAATTTCCTTCTTAACCACCTCTTGCATTGGTGGGTTAAGTCGGTGGTGATGCTCAATAGTAAAAGTACATTCTTTCTCAAGTTGTATCTTATGAGTGCAGATGCCAGAAAGATTACCAATAATATCAGCAATAGTCCAGCCTATTGCTCTTTTGTATCTTTGCAGCACTGAAACAAGTGTTTCCACCTGCTGCTCACCCATTTTAGCTGTAATAATAACAGGTAGTGCATCCCCACTGCCTAGGAACGCATACCTCAAATGACTGGGTAACTCTTTCAGCTCCAGAACAGGTGGTTCTTCTATAAAGGGCTTAGCAGGTGGACTAGGACGATTTTCTAAGTCCAAGTCCAACTTTTTGGGAGTATATGAGTAAGACCCCATGCCCGTCAAGGCACAAACAGTCTCCCCATAATATTCTATACCATCCTAATCAAAATTCATCAATACTGCTGCCAGGGTTTCAACAATAAATTTCTCTTCTATCGACACTTCCTACTCCTCCTCATAATAGACATATACAATGGAAAACACACTCATTTTTTTCTGTTGCTTCATTGATTGGCACACATCAGATCGCACCACCTCATCATTCAGCCTGAATAAGATCTCATTAGCTCACAAATCAATTAACACACTTTTGATTGCGAGAAAAGGTCGACCCAAGATTATGGGCACCTCGAATCCACCTCACAATCTAAAATAATGAAATCCACAGGAAATATGAAACTAGTAACCTTTACCAACACATCATACAAAATACCAATAGGTCATTTGACCGACTTATCCGCTATTACAAGTCACATATTAGTTGGTGTGGGATCTCCCAAATCCAACTTTTGTAAACAGCTAGCGGCTTCAGGTTGATGCTAGCTCCCAGGTCGTATAGAGCTCTTGCAAAGTCAAGAGGTTCAATAGTGCATGGGATAGTAAATTCTCCCGGATCTGTCTTTTTCTTCACCAGAGACCTTGTAGAAATAGAACCACAATGATACAAATTGTCCATATGCTCAAAACTAACCGACTTCTTCTTTGTGACGAGGTCTTTCATGAACTTTGCGTACCCAAGCATTTGCTCTAATACCTCCACCAGTGGTAGATTAATCGTCAACTACTTCAGCATAGCCATGAATTTATTGAACTTTGTGTCATTGAATTTCTTCTTCAACCGATGAGAAAATATAGGAGGTGGCTTTGGAAGAGTGATAACCATCACTTCAACCTCCTTTCCCTTATTCTTCTTCAACTCATCAACCTGCTGACTGTTAGGTGGTGTGTCATCAATAACCTCATCTGATTTCCCAGACTCTACCAGATGATAAATTTGTGCTTCTTCAAACTCATCGACTACAATATTAACTGCAGGCTTACCCCAGGAGGGCCTGCCAATACCTTACCACTTCTAGTAGTGATAGCCATACAAGAGCCATTATTTTGCGGGTTCTAAATGGTGTTACTTGGCAATTTTCGAGTCTTCTTTTGATTCAAAGCTGCCGAGAGCTTACTCATTTGTTGCTCCAACTACTGATAGAGGTAGAGTGGGAGTTTATCAACTAACTCATAGAAGATAAATCGCTCTTCATGGTAGTCACTCCAGAGTTGGTAGCTTCAACTTTCTTTAATAATTTCTCCATAATATCCTCCATGGACATCTTTCTAGAGCTAGTTGTAACACTATCTCTACTTTCAAGAGGTACATATAGCCTACTTTTATCATTCTTACCTTTCCAATTTCCTTGCTCTCTATCCTTATAACCAGCCTTGTCGTAGTAGTTCCGACCTTGATTTCCTTGGATATTCCTTCGAAAACCCCCTTATTATTCAAATAGTTAGTCTCTTCTTCTGAATCAGAATCATCTCTACCATTAGCCGTAACAGCCTTCACCTTTTCAGTCTTTACAGATAATAGATGCATGGTCAACAGATCCATCTACGTCTTTAAGTGTGCCATATCTTGATCATATTTTTTCTCTTTCTTACATTGCTCTACAGTCATGCCAATAGACACAATAGGGCTTGCTACCACAGAATCCTTGGTATGCCAAGCTCTGCTTTGATTGGTCATCCGATCAAGCATCTTCGAGGCCTCCTAAAATGTGAGATCCATAAATGATCCCCCTACAACATTATCAACAACGGGCTTTGTAATAGAGTTCAAAGCCCAATAAAGAGTCTTCATCAGATGAATATCTGTCATATATGGTTCAAACACTGCGCCAGCTTCTTTTTGAATCTCTCTCATATCTCATGAAGGGCTTCGATTGGGAGTTGCCTAAAGTTTCTAATCTCATCCCTCAATTGCACCCTTCTGTAAGGTGGAAAAAACCTTTCTAGGAAAGCCTCTTTTAATTGCCTCTAGTTGGTTATGGAATCGGGCGTCAGCTCATTAGGTCATAATATTGCCTCCCCAGATAGAGACAATGGAAATAAATGCAGTCAGATGGCATTCTGTCCTACTCTTGAGTTATCAAAAGACTTGAAAATAGTGACAAAATTCACTAAATGCATATTAGGATCATCTCTCGGGAGTCCACCAAACAACCCCTTCAGATGAAGAAGTTGAATCATTGTACTGGTAATATTGAACTTTGCTCCTGGTGATAGAGGTGGAGGAATAATAGCTCCAGTGGCACCAACTCCGTCCATTCCATTTTCATCATTATTAAGATCAAATTGAACAGCTTGACGATCAAGTCTCGCCCTGAAAAGATGGTTTTTGTTCATATTTCTATTTATTAGTGCAACTATATTCTCTATACACCTTTGATTAGCAGGATCTAACAAGTCATCATCCCCTAAATCATCATCACCAGGGTTAGGATGACGTGCCTGCTGGCCATCATTCTGCTGATTTAGTTGAGCTCTAGCCAATGCGACTAGTCTCTCAGTATCTTGGGGTTCTGTTATCCTACCAATAAATAATGGTTTTGAATGTATTGGTAATAACGGTGTACCCGATTCATGCACTTGGAATACACAACAATTCCTCTGCACAAACAAAAACAATAAATGAAAGTAAAATTTTGGAAAACTTAACGAAAGGTCAATTAACAAACACAAACTTAATTGACAACCGTATTCCCCAACAATGGTACCAAAATTTGATACGCCCAAATTATAACTCTCTTGCTGTCAAATATAGAACCCAACTGGGTTGGGTGTCAAAATCCCACATGAAATACCACGTTCACTAAGTATTGTGGTTGTTATTAGACTATTGATCTAAGGTTCTGAAATTAAAAAAAAAGGGTTTTGGAAATATTAACAAAGTTCTTTATTTTTGTGTTACACAAAAAGTCCAGCTACTGAGAGTAAATGTAGATGTAATTCTAATGAGAATGAACTAACTATAGTTATGCTCACCAAGATGTTCAAACAATTGTTGTGAATTTTAATTCAAATTCTAACTTATGCATCCAATTGCAAGAATTATTGAATTCTAAAAATTACCCACATGTTTCTCAACCCAATGGGTATTTCACCCTTTAATTCTCTCGAACTTAAAGGATTCATACATTATTCAATAACACTCTCATGAGGGTTGTCCTGTTAAGGCATCAACCCCTTAACCCAAAGGGTAAACCTATGGAGTTTATGTGAATCACTTCCTTTTCCTACATCCACTTTTCTGTTAGACAAGTGGAATTTATAGGCTCACTTCTCAAGTTTGCAACCAAGAGATGTCATTAAAATGAAGAAAGATTCATGCAATTTTGATAGATGTTAAAAAGCACACCCATTCACAATCCCAAAATAGTTCTCTACATCAAGGCTCACATAACCCTAGTTATAAGAGTTTAGCTACTCATCCCCATGTCAGAAATTAAGATTATGTTGGTGTTCATAAATAACTTCTGAAGAGTACTTACAAAAGTCATAATATTGCTCTCCTTAATCTTTGATGGAAAATTTGAAAACTGATAATCAAGACTCAATCTGTAGCTTTAAATCTCAATTAAAAAAACAAAACTCTCAATAAAGGAAAAAGTATGAAACTGAAGACAAAAGATGCCTATTAAACCTTAATACTTGGTATTTATACATTCCCAGCTAAAAGTATTTGAAATTCAAAATCATAAAATTTGCATCCAAAGTGACGACCAAATTGTTGGTCCGTCGCAAGGTTAAAGGTCCATCATTTGGCCCATCGCTGTTGACCTGGGAAGGTCACTTTCTAGATAAGACTAACGGCCAACTTGGTGGTCCGTCGTAAGTCTGACGGTTCACCATTTGGTCCATCTATGAGTCCTTCAGGGATCCAGGTTTTGGATGAACTTGACGGCCAACTTGGTAGTCCGTCGTAAGAATGACGATCCACCATTTGGTCCGTCGCTGAGTCCTTTGTGGAGCCTGGTTTTGGATAATGTTGATGGCCAACTTGGTGGTCCATCGCAATACCGACGGTCCGTCATTTGGTCCGTCGCTATAGGACCTAAAGTCTTGGGTTCTGTTTAGGCCTGACGATCAAGTTGGTGATCCGTCTCAAGACTGACGGTCCACCATTTTGACCGTCAGAATTGTTTTCTTATCATTTTTCTGATACTTTCTCTTCAGCTCTTTCCTTGCCCTGAAACATTAAAACCAGCATTAAACGCAACCTTAGTTGCTTGAAAACATACAACTTTCTCAAGAAAAATATGCAAAATATTCCGTCGAAAGTCGAAACATCAATTCTCTTCTACATGTTTACTTGTATTTGGCATAACTATAATGTAACTGCAATAACCATAGTTGAAACTTGAAATAGACAATGTTTTACAAATTGCAAAGTCCATATTATTAATTTCGTTTAATGTTGTGACTCAATTCATTTAATGTTATGCGGCTATATTTTGAACTGATTTGGCATGATTGAAACTGTTTGCTTAATTGCTGTGAAATTTTGCTAAAGGAAGATTTTTCTCTTCTTACAATTTAGGTTTAGGTACTTGAAATGTGAACTTGTGTTTTGAATTTATTAAAGTGTGGTCACTTGAGTAGTTGATTAGAGACTCGAAAATATTTAAGTTTATGTTCTTGAAATGTGAACTTGTCAATTGAATTTACTAAATTTGGTTACTTGAGTAGTCAACTAGTGACTCGAAAATGTTTTAGTTTAGGTAGTTGAAATGTGAACTTGTCAATTGAATTTACTAAAGTGTGTCACTTGATTAGTTAATTAGTGACTCAAAAATGTTTAAGTTTAGATACTTGAAATGCAAACTTGTCAATTGAATTTACTAAAGTGTGGTCACTTGAGTATTGAATTAGTGACTCAAAAATATTTAGGTTTAGGTAGTTGAAATGTGAACTTGACAATTGAATTTACTAAAGTGGGTCACTTGAGCAGTTAATTAGTGACTCGAAAATATTTAAGTTTAGGTACTTGAAATGTGAACTTGTCAATTGAATTTACTAAAGTGTGGTCACTTGAGTATTGAATTAGTAACTCGAAAATATTTAGGTTTAGGTAGTTGAAATGTGAACTTGTCAATTGAATTTACTAAAGTGTGTCACTTGAGTAGTTAATTTGTGACTCAAAAATGTTTAAGTTTAGGTACTTGAAATGGGAACTTGTCAATTGAATTTACTAAAGTGTGGTCACTTGAGTATTCAATTAGTGACGCGAAAATATTTAAAGTGAATTAGTGAGTCAAAAATGTTTAAGTGTAGTTACTTGAAAGGTGGACTTGTATTTTGAATATAGTTAAGTGTGGTCACTAGAGAAGTGAGTTAGTGAGTCGAAAATATTTAAGTGTAGGTACTTGAAATGTGGACTTGTGTTTTGAATATTGTTAAGCGTGGTCACTAGAGAAGCGAGTTAGTGAGTCAAAAATGTTTAAGTGTAGGTACTTGAAATGTGGATTTGTGTTTTGAATTTAGTTAAGTGTGGTCACTTGAGAAGTGAGTTAGTGACTTGAAAATGTTTAAGTGTAGGTACTTGAAATGTGAACTTGTGTTTTGAATTTAGTTGAGGGTGGTCACTTGAGAAGTGTATTAGTGAGTCGAAAATGTTTAAGTGTAGTTACTTGAAAGGTGGACTTGTGTTTTGAATATAGTTAAGTGTGGTCACTTATGAAGTGAGTTAGTAACTTGAAAATGTTTAAGTGTAGGTACTTGAAATGTGAACTTGTGTTTTGAATTTAATTAAGTGTGGTCACTTGAAAAGTGCATTAGTGAGTTGAAAATGTTTAAGTGTAGTTACTTGAAAGGTGAACTTGTGTTTTGAATTAAGTTTTGTTTGGTAACTTGGGAATTGAATTAGTGACTTGAAAATGTTTAGATGTTAGGTACTTGAAATGTGAACTTTTCATTTTGAATTTAGTTTAGTTAGGTAACTTGTGAAGTGACTTAGTGACTTGAAATGTTTAAGTGTAGTTACTTGAATTATGGATTAGTGACTTTTGTTTTGAATTTAGGTACTTGAAATGTGAACTTACGTTTTGATTTTGGTAAAGTATGGTAATTTGAGAAGTGAGTTAGTGACTTCAAAATGTTTAAGTGTTGGTAGTTGAAACGTGAACTTTTCATTTTGAATTAAGTTTAGTTTGGTAACTTGTGAAGTGAATTAATGACTTGAAAATATTTAGGTGTAGGTATTTGAAATGTGAACTTTTGTGACTTGAACTAATTACTTGAATGTGATTGATTGTGTAAATGTAACCTGATTATAGTTGGATATATCAATGAAATATTGATAATAGAATGGTTAGGCTGAGAATGAAGATGCGGATGGTGAGCTATAGTTTTTAGTCTTTTGTATGTTTTATAGTTTGGATTTGGAACCTCTGATAAATTTTGTAAATAATTATATTTTTAATGTTTGTATTCTTATGGTGGTTGGTTGATTGTATATTAAATGATTGGTGGGCTGTATTGTAAATAATTTGATTTTTAATGTTTGTAAATGATTGGTGGACTATATTGTAAATAATTCGATTTTTAATGTTTGTATTTTGGAGATTTTTAATATTTAAAAAAAATTATCAAAAAAACCGACCACATGTGGTTGGTTTTTTTGAATTTTTTTACAAAAAACCAACCACATGAGGTCGGTTTTTATAAAATTAATTAATTAATTTTAAAAAAATCGACCACATTTTTTAAAAAAACCGACCACTTGTGGTCAGTTTATTTTGAATTTTTTTATTTTTAAAATCATTTTTT
>NW_025820315.1:1840038-1964421 GCF_002878395.1 Capsicum annuum
GTGGTCGGTTTTTTAAAAATACCACAGTTTTACCGACCACACACTTTGGTCGGTTTTGTGGTTGAAAATTGAAGAAAATCGACCACTTGTGGTCGGTTTTTGTGGTTGGTTTTCCTCTTTTTTTTAGTAGTGAAGTTTCGTACATTGGGCAAGAGTCAACATTACCACATTGTATTTTTAACTTATGCAATGCTTATAACTCTTCCTTAGAGGCAAGACTTAGCCCAAGGACCATCAACAGTAGGTTATGCCTTATGGGCAAGAGTTGATACTACCACATTGTGTATTAATTTATGAGATACTCTATAAATCTTCCCTTAAGGGAAAGACTTAGTCCAAGGGCTTTCAAACAACAAGTTACACAACATGGGTAAGAGTTGACATTACCATATTGTGTTTTGATTTATGAGATATTCTTTAACTCTTGCCTTAGAGGCAGGATTTAACCTAAGGACTTTCAAACAACAAGTTACACCTCATGGGTAAGAGCCGACACTACCACATTAGATTTTGATTTATGAAATGCTCTGTAACTCTTACCTTAGAAGCAATACTTAACCCAAGAACTTCTAAACAACAAGTAAGGCCCTATGAGCAATAGTTGACAATACCACATTATGTCTTGATTTATGAGATGTTTTATAAATCACAATTTTTCAAACAACAAGTTACACCCCATGAGTAAGATTTGATACAACCACATTATGTCTTGATTTATAAGATGATCTATAACTCTTGCCTTAGAGGTGTAAGACCCTGCAAAATCTTATGTTGATAATCAGCTCTTTTAGCTCTTTGGTAGGTTCAACACTTAGAATATTTTAGATAGGTGTTCAACACTTAGTCTCATTTTAAGCCTTCGAACTTCGGGGATTTAGTTGACTACCTTTCCTATCTCCATTTTTCAATTTTTAAGTTACGTTGCGATGGGGCAAGTCTATAGTACATTCTGGGTGAGTTTCGGAATTTTTGGAATCCGTTTAAGGCACGTTTGAATTTCGAACCAATAGCTAAAGGCTATAAGGAGGCGCCGCCCAGCTTATAGCCTTGGCCCCCTCCCTCAATAGTAAGGCGCCGCCCAGCTGCAAAAGGCTTTGGGAAAGGCGCCGCTTTACTATAGCCTATGAGCCCAATTTTTCAGCATTTCACCTCCGTGCTTTGAGGGGTAATTTGGTCATTTTATCACCCCCTATATATATCAAAAACACGGAATTTAGTCCTCAAAACACCAAAATATACTTTTTTTCATCAATTTCTCTCAAGAACACTAACAAGGGTTTCAATTTGAAGACCTAAATCTAAGAGATTTCACCGTAGATCGTTAAGAAATTTTCATCTAAGTTATGTGTTGTGTTGATTTATGAATTCCTTCCATCCATAAAGCTCAAGAACCCTCTTTTAAATTATGAACCATGTTATTATGGTGTGGGTTGATTTGTTCATGCAATTGATGTTGTAAAATTCCCAAGTTAGGGTCTTTGTGTGTTTTTATGAAGCTATGATATCATATGAGTTGGAAACATGTAAATTTGGTTGTTCATGATAAATAATTTGATGATTACACCTATGCCTAAGTTGTGCATGTAAGGTGTTTGATAAAATGCCTAGGAGATTAGAAATCATGTATTATAGCTAACTTGTGACCTAAATGACAAATGCATACTACACCCTTATGAAATTAATGACTTCTATAATATTGTATGCATTATGATTGTTGATGGGATGTTCATGAAACAAGATTTGATGAACTTATGGCATGTTGTTATATGCATTCCCTTCCATGTATAAAATAACAAGAACTATGTGTAGTATGAAATCCCCAACTTATGGCATTATGAATTGTGGGCTTTATTTCTATGATCAAGAATTATCATGTTATGTCAGTTTTCTTCTATAGAGTCCTGGGGGTACTTGTACCCGAAAAGATAGCTATGTGCCTAGATCCAATGTCATATTTTCACGATCCTCTTAGTCAAGCCATCTTTAGTAGAATTCAGTCAGTCATGTGACTCAGGAAAGTTCAGCAACTCAGTAATCTCAGTAGTATTCCGTCAGTCAACGAAACTTTATGAATCCAGTCAGTTCAGTCCAGTTAATCATGTTTAGTGTCTATTCAGATAGGAGTAGGAATTAGCACTGAGTGAACCCAAGGATGGGAACACACACTGTCAGGTGAGCCTGTAATTCTTAGAAGTCATCTTTGCATTCCAGAACTATGTAGCCAACATAGGCTGAGACATCAACACTATCAGATGAGGGTTGATGAGGTAGATAAGCACTGTCAGATGAGGGCCCCACCGTTCTCTTTTGGGGACACTTTCAGATGAGGGTTACCCACAGTTTGTCTCTACCAGTGGCGCGGTATTGACACCCTTCCAATCAGGGTACAGATTGGACCCCAGCTTAGATATTATAGCATATTTAGGGCATATCGGTTAGATAACTATCTCCCACAGTTTCAGAATCAGTCTCATTAAAAGAACTCAGATAGTTCTTTAGATTTCAGGACTGTCAGATACAATCAACTCAGATACAATACGAAACTCAGCTAGTTCCATTCGATTCAGGACTGTCAGATAAAGTCACCCATTTTATTAGACATATCACTAAACTCATGTTATCAGTACCCAGACTCAGTAATCATGTTTTCACGATCTCATTTACAGTATTATGTGTCCATGCATGCTTTCTCATGTTCATGTTAGTCAGCCAGTTAGTATTGTTCATGCATATGAAACCCATGCATTCAGCCTACCTCACATGCATACCAGTACATTCAAAGTACTGACACATTTGCACTATGGTGTCTTATACCATAAGTTTAGAAGCACGAGCTCCAGAGCATCAGTAGCATCCTAGTTTTCGTAGTCAAAGTTAGCAATGAGTCCTAATCCTTCTAGGACATGATCATTACTTTATGTTATTATTTATTTCAGCTCATTTTTGCTAGACGGAGTTAGTTGGAAACATGTTCCTTCAACTCCATATTCAAACAGTACTTAGAGGCTTTCAGATTTGATTCAGACTTCAATTGTTTTTTTAGTTTTGTTTTGGTATTGATATACCACACTATTCAGACATTCTTATTTCATTTATGATTTAGTGTGAACCTTATGGCCTCATAGCCTTTATTTTCGCATTTATTTAGTATATTATGTAGTGTACAGGTACAGGTATCAGTCATGGGTTAGCTTGTGATCCTTCGGGGTAATGAGCACCATGTAGCGTTTTGGGTACCAGATTTGAGGAGTTACAAGAGGCACGACCAAGGACTTTCAAACAGCAAGTTATGACCCATGGACAAGAGTTGACACTACCACATCGTGTCTTGATTTATGAGATGTTCTACAACTCTTTTCTTAGAGAAAGACTTACCCCACAAGTTAGGGCCCATGAGCAAGAGTTGACACTACCACATTGTGTCTTGATTTATGAGATGCTCTATTAGTCTTGCCTCTAAGACAAAACTTAACCAAAGAATCTCCTAACAAAACAAGTTATACCCAATGTGCGACTGTTGACACTACCAAATTGTGTCTTGATTTATGAGTTGTTCTATAACTCTTGCATTAGAGCAAAACTTATCCCAAAGGACTTTCAAACAACAAGTCATACCCTTAAATTTACTTTGATGTCAAAGAAAAGAAGACCCCTTTATGAATTATTTAACTTTCTATTTATTAGCAGGATATAACAAAAGTTGAGAACAAAAAAAAAAAGAAAAAGGAGAAGAACAACTAGAGAAAAGGGAAAAAAGAGAAGAAAAAAATAAAGGTTAAAAAAAGAAGAATAAAAAATATAAAAA
Source organism: Capsicum annuum (assembly GCF_002878395.1). Lineage (NCBI taxonomy): Eukaryota > Viridiplantae > Streptophyta > Magnoliopsida > Solanales > Solanaceae > Capsicum > Capsicum annuum. The sequence goes on from NW_025820315.1 coordinate 1,843,844, forward strand.
ATTTGAGAAAAATAAAATAAAAGTTTGAGAAAAAAGAAAAAATGAGAAATAATAGAAAGAAAAAATAAAGATTGAAAAAAATGGATTAAAAAAAGAGAAATGAAGAAATGGAGAAAAAAGAAAAGAAAAAGATAATACAGATTGAAACAAATGAATTAAAACAAAAAAAAAAAAGAGAAAAACAAAAACTAAGGAAAAATAAAGGAGAGAAAAAAAAAAGAAAAGAAATAAAAATAGAAGTTGAGAGACAAATGTGCATCAAAAGTGTCAAAACATTTGAGGTGTAGAGAGACAAAAATAAACTTAAACTACATATAAAAAAAAAAAAAACTAGTCTTTAAAGATTTTTCTTTTGAGGAACAAAAAGACAAAGTCGCTCACTATAAAGGCTATATGATATAATTTTCATGACATAAACTTTGTTGTAAAAGTTTTAAAGAATAATTTTGATTCTAATAATAGTTCATTTTCGAAAATCAATGTTGGAGAAAAAACTTGCTTTTATTACTATGTCCATTGTGGATGACAACCATCTTGGAGAGTATCTTCCTAGACTATTTCCTAGTATAATTACAAGGAAAGAACACTAAAATTATCCTAAATTATATTTGAAAAGTTAAAAACACACCTAAATTATTGAAGTGACCTAATATACATATGAACTATATAAAAGTAAACTTTTTTACCTCTAAAACTAACGTGAAATAAATAATTAATCAACTAAAACAAAAAATAAGCGTATTTGAGTTAAAAAATTACATAAAAAGAAAGGATAATAATCTGAAAAATACTTGTACTCTGTCTAAATTTGTAGTTGCGCAAACTGAACTTTGTGGGGGTCCTATTACCCCCCTGAATTATTTTAAAGTGGAATTAACTCCCCCCCCCCCCCCCCCTCGAAATGCTATACCCAATTTTTGGAGTAGAAAGTGTAATACACGCGTCAATTTCATTTTTACACGTATATTTTTTATTTAAAATTAATTTTTATTTACTTTCTTCTCCATTCTTTTTTTCTTTATCATTTTTTCACCAAAATCTTGATTCTAAATTCTTAAAATTTGACTTTTATTTAGTTCATATTTTTGTAATAATTTGATGCTATTGTCTTTCACATAACAAATGCTTGCTCAACTTATTTTGAGCAGCGAAATATTTTTACGCAACTGATTAAATTTTATATTAATCAATTGGGTGCACATAATTATGTTTCAGCCTTTTTACACAATTGACCTGCTATAGAAAACTTTTTTGGGTCATCATCTACAGAATCTGCACTAATGGTACAAGGTTCATAAATTGTCACATTCATATATTCTTCCAAAAGAAGTATAGAATTAATGGCTAATCCTAATTTCAAAAATCAAAAATTAGAAATTAAAAGTTAGTGAGAAGAAATTAAAAAATAGTGAGAAGAAGTTTTAAACTGGGGGTGTACAAACCGAATCGTTAAGTCAAACCGAATTGATAAATCAAACCAAACCGAGAAAAAACTTATGGTTTGGTTTGATTGGTTTGGTGTTGGCAAAAAAAAAAATCGATCATTCTTGGTTTGGTTTGATATTAGCAAAAATAAAATCAAACCGAACCCAAACCGAATTGAACTAATACATATATAATTTTAATTTTTTATACGTAAAAAAATACTACTTATAATCTACTTTCTAATTGCTTTTATTATTTTTTTATATTCAGAAAATAGATATATATTCTTGGGCCTTTAATTATAGTATTTTTCATTAATAGTAAATTAATACAAAGCCCAATATTAATATAAAAACCTAAAACTCTTTAATTGCTTCACTTTTTAAATTTTACTTTTCAAGTTTTCAGAGAGTTCTCATTATTTCCTCATCTTACTTTTCTCATTCGTCAAGTTGTGATTTAGGTTTCTCTCTTTTTTTTTTTTTTATGGAATTAAGTTATAATTAATTACTTTATACAGTTAAGTTTTTAATAAGTTGTCTCTAATTCTTCGTTCTTTTGTATGCTCGCATTTTATGTGAAGGAAACTTTCAGACAAGCTACTGTGACTAGTGACTTAGAAATTGAACTACTTGGGTATCCACATAATATTACTTTAAGAGATAGTAGTTTAGACGTTTTAGTAATTTGCCAACTTAATTTTTATTGGAACTACTCTATGACCATTTTTTTTTTTATCTTTTTAGTGAAAACATTTAATTTTTTTCTTCAATCACATTATAATTGTAAAAAAAACTGAGAAAACTGAAAAAATCGAAAAACCCTGACTAAAACCGAAATAAAAAACCGATTGTCTATTGATTTGATTTGGTTTATAGATTTAGAAAATCGACATTATTGGTTTGGTTATATTTTAATAAAAAATCGAATTAACCGGACCTATGTACACTCCTATTTTAAATAAACAAAGAAAACCAAAAAAGATATCAGAATTGTTGACGAAAAAATCTTACCTTCAACAATGGAGATCTTACCTTCAACAATTGAGATGAAGTTGGGAGAAGAGTAGAAGAAAGGTTTATATGTAAAATAAAGAAAATTGAGGGGTTATGTGACCAAAAAAAGGGTTTATAACGATTTTTTAACACTCTCACGCGCATTGCGCTCAATGCGCATAAATTACACGCAATGGCCCAAGTGAGCAGATATATACTATTTAAATACAAAAAAAGGTCTATGGGGTAATAGGACCCCCGCAAAGTTCAGTATGCGCAACTACAAATTTAAACAAAGTACATATATTTTTCGGACTATTATCTCTAAAAAGAAAAGAATCAAAATACCCCCACCTACAGATCCTTTTGTTTTTTTCAAAGTCTCCCACCCACCATCTTCTTCTTCATAGCCCCACCCCCATGCCTATTCTTCTTCGAACAATCACGCCCTACACATTATCCTCTTCTACTTCAATATTATTTCATCAACTAAATTATATATATATATATATATATATATATATATATATATATATTATTTTATTTTTTCTTATTTCATTATTGATTTTCACCCAATTTACCACCTTCTTCATACCTTCATCACTTGACCCACCACTATTAATTTTATCAACTACCATCACCACCAATTTCATCTTCTGCACTCTCCAATTGCATCTGCTTCCACCATTAATTTCTTCACAATGACACCACCAATGTTATTATTTAATCCACCACAAATTCACAATTCTTATTATCTAGTTCTCCACTATTTTATAATTAATAATGTTTTTGGTGGATAGAATAGCTATAGAAGAACTATTTGATTATTAATATTTATTAGGAGCTATGAAGCATGATTGGTTTTAACTTATCAAAAAAAATTGACCACAAAATTTATTTTTTTAACATCTTTACCTAATTTTTGACGGACTGCTGGTGATGGCAGCTGTGTTGGCGGATGGTAAAATTGATGATGACGATTAATTAATGATTTGAATTTGACTATGGTGGTGCCATCAATGGAGATTTTGTGATGGATATAGAAGAAAAGAAAAAGAAAAAACGTTTAAATTTAAAAAATAGTAAAAATAATTAATTTATTATATTTTTTGTGTGATCTAACGAGACGTTGACGTGGCATGTGCTTGTGGAACGCTTAAATGGTATAACGCTTTAGAAGGTGGAAATAAATTAACTTTTATCTAGGTTAGGTGTGTCTTACGTAATTTTAAGTGTGTCTTTGATTTTTCAGATATAGTTTAGAATGATTTTGATATTTTTTCCCATAAGCATATTCACTGTCTTAAATGTATGTAAATCATGAACCAAAAATTACTAAAATGGCACTCAAGGGTGCCTAATGGTTCAAGAAAGTGGGATAAATACCATGAGCTCTTAGGTTCAATTTCTTACAAATACAAACACTAGCTGATTTCTTCCATCCGACCCAGACACCACGAGTATAAAAAAAAAAGACATAAAATCACCATTGCTTATCCCGAATTCGCTAAAAGACACTTTAAGTATGCAGATGTCCTATTACCCCTTAAAATTATAAAGATCATTGTAAATGAACTATTTTGATCGAATTTCAGCTTATGTTTGTGTTCCACAAAAATGACGCGTGTGAATGAGAAAGACAAACTGCAAGAACAAATTAAAAAAATATCACGTGTGAATATTTTTTTCAATTCTTTATAAAACTCATCTTCTCGTTCATCTTCTCCAAATCCCCATTGAAATGCAATTGAAGCTTTATAAAAAAGACGTTGACCTCAACAAAATCAACCCCAAAAGATAAGAAATTTATGATGGTGAATTTTATTGAGGTCATGTTTATTTTTCGATGAAAATAACAAAGTGATAAAAAGATTGAGAGGCATAATCTGTCAGCCACCATTTTTACCGGCGATTTTTTTTTTCTAACGATAAAAAAATGATGAAATTTCAATTGTCACTGAATTATAATAGCGAGAGAAATCATCATTAAAAATGAACGAAAAGTTTAGTGAAATTTCAGAGAAGAAAATTCACACTTAATTATAAAATCACTCACTCCCTTTTCATTTCAAATGAAAGGATTAAAATAAGTTATATGAATTTTAAAATTATTATAAGTATAATAACACAAAATGGTGGAATTAGGATAATAGAGTGAAAGAGGGCTTAGTTTAAAATGGGGGGGGGGGGGGGGGGGGGGAGGGGGGGAGGGGGGATAGAATGTGTGGAGGTTGACTGAGGGAGAAATTGGAGGAAAAAAGAAAGTGGGAGATAAAAAATAAAAAGAAAAAGAGAATTAATAATTGGTGTAAGGTGGTATTTCTAAAATTTGAGTTTGATCCAAAATGACATAATATCAATTTGAAATGATTTAGGGGTAATAAACTCCAAATTCTAAGTGTTTTCTTTTTTTAAATTCTAAACAATATGTGTTTATGTCTTTTTCTAAAAAAAATAAAAGAAATTACTAGAATGAATCAACTAATTGTATTCCCATAAAAAGAAGGTAACTTACATAAATCCTGAAATGTTTAAGGGTTAGAATATTTTATCTCAACAATTTGTTAAATTACATCATATCCCAGATTTTTAAATTTGTGATACATAATTTTATCCTTGATACATATGCATTTGATACATTTATAATTTAGTGGTTAGTTAAATAAGGAAATAATTAATGTTCAATTATTACGGGGAGTAAAATTAGGTACAAATCGTGAAAATGATACATCTGGTTCCAAATGTATCACAATGATATATACACCTGGTTTCAAATGTATCATAATGATAGATACATGTGGTTCCAGATGTATCACAATGATACATTTCGTAAAATTATTCACTAACCATTGAAAATTCAATCTCACACAAAAATAAATAATTTATATTTGCCAAACATATGTTAAATATATCAAACATTTATAAATAAATTTAAAATATGAATCACTATTACAAAGTATATGTCGCTATCACATTGTTCAATTTCTCCTCTTTTCCTTAGTGAGTACTGACTTAAAAGTTGAAAAAGAATTCAAAATTGATAAAAGAAAAGTTGATAAAAAGATTTAAAAAGAATACAATAAAATTGGTGAAAAACTTGCAGTAAAGGATATAAAAGTTGTATCAATTGATGATAATCTCAGAGAGATTTTAGGGGTTGGAATATTTAAAAAAAAAATCTTTAAAGAAAAATAGATTGCATACATTAATTGTGGAGTAAAATTAGGGTGAGAATTTTATTTATATGTATCAAGAGAAATTTGAGATTTTAAGTAATTGTTTTAAACGTGAGGAATTTTGGATAATAAGGTTTGTGGGTTTGTTTAATTTATGCTAAAAGAAAGGTTTTTTACATTTTCACAAGTAGATCAAATCATAAAACCATAGGGTCTCCAAACGCTTCACACTCCAATAAACCCAAAATCACACACCAAATAGTCTTCTCAAACCTCTTGTTAAATTTCCCATTAATTCACAACAACAACAACATTAGCAACTTTCTTGCTGTTATTATCCATTAATTCACTACCCTACTTGTAATGCAGCATTGCCGACATTAAGTTTTCTGAAGAACTAAGCTACAATGGGCATTATGTGTCATCGCCGGAACAATGTCGCTCCCGGAACTGATCAGTTCAAGTTGTGGTCTTCTTTTTCTCGCGCTTCCTTCCGCCGCATGATCCTCGACGCCGTCCGCTGCGGCGGTGGCGTCCAACGTCATAAACGTCCCGACCAGGTGGGTCCCATCAACCTATGTGAACCCAAAGAAGAAAAACAGATGATGAAGAAGAAACCTGCTGCCGGATCCGACAGGTTGTCTGACCTAATGAGGCTGTCGGAGTCTTCGGAGAACGAGGATGACGTGCTATTGCGCCGAAAGGTGCAAATGCTGGAGGAGTTGAAGAGAGTAGTCAAGCGCTTACAGAGTAGCCATGTCGACGCCGTTTTAGAAGGAGCAAAGGAGGTCCGCCGACTTACCAAGGAGGATTCCCAAGCCAGATCCACATTAGCTTTGCTCGGAGCTATTCCACCCCTCATTGCATTGCTTGATTCAGACGATTCCTTTTCTCACATCGCGGCTCTCTATGCTCTGCTTAACCTTGCAATAGGCAACGATGCGTAAGCTTAATAATTAGATTTGACTTCTTTTATTCTAGCATGGTAGTTGCTAATTTCGTCGTGTTTTACTGAAGGAATAAAGCAGCAATTGTTAAGGCGGGGGTGGTTCACAAGATGCTGATACTCGTAAATGAATTCCCAAATCCCGATGTGGCTGAAGCTGTAGTTGCTAATTTTCTTGGGTTGAGTGCTTTGGACTCCAATAAACCCATAATTGGTTCATCTGGAGCAATTGAATTCCTGTTGACAATTTTGAAGAATGTGGAGGGGACAAACAGTTGTCAAGCTCGACAAGACTCGTTGAAAGCGCTTTACAACCTTTCCATCTCGCCTTTGAATGTTTTCCCCATACTTGAGACTGATCTCATACCATATATCATGAACAAATTGGGAGATATGGGTGTAAGCGAGAGATTTCTGTCCATTCTTTGCAATGTAGTATCAGTAGCAGAGGCCCGGAAGGCAATTAGTAGTGTACCAGATGCCTTCCCCATGTTGATTGATGTTCTGAGTTGGACAGATGCACCAGGTTGCCAAGAGAAAGCATCATATATTTTGATGGTGATGGGTCACAAGTCATATGGTGATAGACAGTCAATGATTGAGGCTGGAGTTGCTTCCGCCCTGCTTGAATTGACCCTTCTAGGCAGCACATTGGCTCAAAAGCGGGCATCGAGAATCTTGGAATGCTTGAGGGTGGACAAAGGAAAGCAAGTTTCCGAAAATTATGTAGGTGGAGGTGGTATGAGCACCATGATATCTGCCCCACAAGCTTCTACAGCATATTCTTCAAGTGTTCAATTGAACGATCGGATGGACGATGATATGATGAGTGAAGAGAAAAAAGCAGTGAAGCAATTAGTCCAGCAGAGCCTGCAGAATAACATGAAGAGGATAGTGAAAAGGGCCAACCTACCCCATGAATTTGTTCCTTCTGATCATTTGAAGACCCTCACAACAAGCTCAACTTCTAAGAGCGTGCCATTTTGAGATTACTGAGTATTTAGCAGCTTGGAATTTTCTATTTAATGTATGGTATTGTCTTGGTTCGTCTCAGATGCTCTTGTAGTTCCGGTAACTATATGGCGATATAGTAGCACTCGTATATTGTAAATTTTAGTATCAGTATAATAGTTTAATCTTCCTTCTTGCTTAGTCTATAAGGAACAACTGCTAAATGGTATGGATCTCTACCTGTTAGGAAGAGAGGCATTAGGCTAATTAGCAATATGAGTGAGTTGACTTGCAGATTTTCTTCCTTTATCCAAGTGCAACCTGCATAATAAGTTCCGTCTTTGTTAAAGAAAGTGCATCTATATTTTGTTAGAAATCCTTTACTATTCTTGGAGCTTCTAACTACTGCTCCTTGTTATATGAGCCCCTCGCAATTTTACCTTATGTTTCACAATGTTGAAGATCATCAATATGCCAGGCAATCCGAATGCAGTCGCGGGGTGCACGGAAGCTTTGCTGCCTGCACTGAAGCCTAAGGGGTAGAAAGAGAAACATCCTCGTCATATTCCTCATGCACGAGCTGCTCCCACAGATACTTGGGAGCGCAGTTACAAGTTGGCTTCAAGCTGTTCGTGTTCCCACTAAAATGTATCTCTGTTAATACAAATTTTCCAATGAATAAACTGTTGTATCCCCACTCCAAATTAAAATCTCGTTTATCATGATCAATTTCTTGTTTGAACTGCCAATGCTTTTGAAAATGAATAAGCGCTTCATGTCAAGAATGCCCAGTCAGATCCAGTTTGGATGGGAACAAAAGTCAGAAAGAAGGCGTTCTTCGGCATTTCATTTTTTCAATAATAACAGTGCTGCACGCTCCACTCTTCTTCTGATACCGACAATGAAAAAGTTCTGTTCTTTGATTATCGAGGGCTCAATAGATAATTTTCACCAACAAAGATTCTTCATTTCGCCAGACTCCATACGGAAGAACAAATAGTCTCTGTAACTAGTTTTTGTCAAGTTCCAGAAACTGGTTTCGAAGAAACAAAAAGTAGTAGACAAGAAATGTAATAAAAACTAGGTGTGTCCAAGTATCTTCAAAGTGTGTCGATCTTATGGGGGCTGTACTTTTTAAACTTGTGTTGGCAAAATAATGTTGGACTAACTTGCTTATTACGATGTGGGGCAACAATCTTGGAGGACCATCTCTTCTAGTATAATTATATTCACTGTATTGTAAGTTTCGTGTTGCAAAAATATCATGTTCCATTCAACAGAGCAAACAAAGAAATTACTAGTTACACACATTAAAGAATGAATGTATTCACCAAAAAAGAACATATAAAAGTTACTGTACGTGACTTCACTAGTAGGTAAAAATAAACCATAGTTTCTCCAAAAGTATCACACTCCAAAATCCAAAATCACACACCATTCTAAAAAGCTAAAGAGATCATCACCCAGAAACATGATCTCAACAATACTTTGCCAAACTAACAATCATTAAGAAGTAGTAGTAGTCGTTGGTGAAAGTTTTCTTGCTGGTGGGAAGAGGGCAACAGCACCTGGACTAGAAAATCTAAATAGATCATCACACCACAAAACATGATCTCAACAAAACTTTGCCAAACTAACAATCATTATGAAGTAGTAGTAGTAGTTGGTGAAAGTTTTCTTGCTGGTGGGAAGAGGGCAACAGCACCTCTATCTGGACTAGAGAACTTTCTGTATATTGCCTTGAGCTTATTTTCCGCAGCACCCAAGTGATAGCTAACCAACTGTTCTGCACATTCCATCAACTCATCTTCTGTGTAGCCAGTATGGTGCTGCAGAGTTTGAGTCCATAGAGGTGGACTTTTGTTGAGTGTGCTACGAGCAGCGTAAACTGACGATGCTGCCAGCATTGATGGACAACATGCTATTGTGGTCTTGTAGTTCATCAGACCAAGTTCAGCAAAGAAGAAAGCCATGTTCTCCATCTACAAAAAGAATGAGTTAATTAGCTAGCTAGCCACTACACCAGAATAATTTATGCCAAAAGATGAACCAAGAATGATTAGTAGTACCTCTTGATCATTAGGCGTTGAAGCTTTAATGTACCTAACCAGAAAAACATATGGTGTTGGAACTGTCAGATACCATTCAAGCTTACCAAGAATTGCTTTCTCCATCTGAAGTATCTGGTCTCTAGCATATGCATTGTCTGATATATGAATGAAATCATTGAGCTGCAAGAGACGAAAAAAGTTCAAATCCTTGTTCCGATTGGCACAACAGAATAATGAACTGCATAATAATAATATACCTCTGGTGCCCAAATCTCTTCATACTTGCAAGCAATTAGCATTGAGCTAATGCCAACCAACTGAAGTTCCCTCCTTGGAACTGTCTTCATCGAGAGGAAACGGTCCAGTATGTTGATTGTAAGGTATAGACTTTCAGGCATTAGCTCAAACTTCCTATGAACTTCTATTAGCCAGTCCACAAGAATGGCTCTCATCTTATGATTCAACTCTGGTTGAAATTCCATGTAGTCATTCACTCGACTTTCGTCCTGGATTAGACACATGTATAGCATATAAGATTCTAATGGTATGGAACACAAACAGAACACACAACTACAAAAAGATGTGTCACCATATGTGTATACCTCAGTGAGCTTGTAGAAGTTGTAGACATCCTCAACGTACTCCACAGCAGCCAAATGATTGTCAGCATCCACAGCATCAATATCGTCAACAACTTCATTCTTTGGTTTATTGGCAAGTCCATAAGCAGCCTGAAAAAGAACACATTTTTCAGAATCTTGATATTGCCGAGAACTACACTATTCATCTAAAGAGGGAAATCATAAATATCCACAAGAAGAACATATTTTTCAGATTCTTGATATTTGCTTAGAACTAAACTATTCATCTACAACAACAATAACATACCCAACGTAATCCCGCACACGCTACAGTATTCATTTATATATATACCTTGCTTCTTGCTGTGAGGATAGAAGTGAGAGTCTTTCCAGTTTTCTTTGTCTTTCTTCTGCTGCTCATCATGGGGCTTTCCTCAATAGTCTTCACTTCCTTATCAGGGCTTGTGACAATAACAGTTTCATGTGCAAGATCTGATGCCTTCTTCTTAACTTGTAACTTTGTAGGACCAACTCTACTGACAACATCTGCAAGTGGTTTCTACAGAAAGAAATACAAAAAGAAAATTAGATACACCATTTCAAGAACCATGAAAAGTTCCATAAAGACACTATTTTCGATGTGTTCAGCAAAATTTTTACCTTGTTTTTCTCTGCTTGTGCGTTTTCTAGCAACTGAGCACAGAAGCTCCTAGTAGCAGGACGAGTAATCTGCGGTTTAGGCTTTCCTTCGACAGCAGGAGCAACTGTCACAAGGTTGCCTATGTCTCCGAGAACACGCCTATTTTTCCCAACGACTTGTCCTTGTCCAATTTTCTGTTTTCCTCCCATGTCTCCTATAGAGATTAGTAGAATTCACATGAGGCAAAATGATAAAGTTCTTGCAACATACATTAGAGATTTCAATCTTCAATTAGTCAATCAATCAGCATCAATGTCAAAAGAAAATAGGCTATATGAAATCGATATTCATCAGATAAAAATCCATAATCATAATCATCCAAGAAAACCAACTTTAATCATTTAATGAGAATTAACAGTTCAGTAAAATGACTTACTTCTCTGTACTAAGTAATTCAAGAATCCCACTGTCAGAACACAAAGAGATATTCAACGGAGAATATCACTCAAAAGTTCTTATAATACAACAAAGAAATCTTGCATGTCTGAATATAAAACAATAATATATCATGCCCCAAAACAATAATCTATCATGTCCATTAACATTCCAATTCTATATATACTATAGGCACACATTAACAATTCTTGAATATCAAAAAAGAAAAAATCAGCCATCAAAAACCCAAAAACAGATATTCAGTACTCAATCAAAAAAAAGGAAAGTACCAATAATCTAGAATATACCCACAGCTCACTCCAATTCCGATATCAAAATTTCAAGAACCCCAGTATAACCACACAGAAAAAGAACATATAACAATTTTTTTCAATCAAGAAAAGGAATTTCACTCAAACATCACTAAAATCACACAAAAAGAAACAATTTTTACGTCTTAATACAAAAAGAAAACCAAGAAAAGAACAATCTTTTTGGCAGGAATAAAAAAAAAGCCGGAATTTCATTCAAATCCCCCTATAAGCACACAAAAAAAGACCATTTTTTTGTCTTAATACGGAAAAAAGCCCAGGAAAAGAGCAATTTTTTCATCATAATACGAAAACCCCACATGAAATTCTGTTAAAAATCACTCGAAAAACAAAGAAAAAAGGGATAAACAAAAATTTCATTCAAACCTCTAGGTAAATTATGAGGAACAACAGCAACAACTTTCTTGTTATTATCCATTTCAGTATCTTCTTCTTCTTGATCTTGTTCTTTGTCTACTTGATTAATATTAATCTGTCCAAAAACTCCACCAAGACTATTCAAAATTGACGAAAGAAAAGAATGGAGACGATGACTATTCCCCACCTCCTCTCCTTCTCCTTCTATATTTTCGGTCGCCACTATTCCTCCTTTCGTCAAGCTTCTTCGCTCTTTGATCGTATCGTTCTTCAATTTGTGAGTTTTTGAAGATTTTTTCACAGATTTTTGAGTTAACAAAGAGAAATTATGGCGAAACTATTTGGGATTTATATTGAGGAAAAAATGGAGAAAGGAGCGTTTTTTTTTTAAAACTTTTTAACGGTCATATTTTTGGCTTTTTGAATAAAGAGCGTCGGATGGGAAGTAATCGGACAGTCAAGATGTGTTCTAGTGAATATAAGGGCTTTTTAAACTAGCCGTTAAGAGTGGTAGTGAAGTGTATGAGAACATCCTGGGATTTTGTTACCGTTTGGTAAAATTATTAGCATTTGGAAAAAGAAAAAAAAGCAATTATTTAGGTTTTAAATTTATTTATATTATAAATAGAGGTGATAAAATTAAGCGATAACTATGTAACTTATCAAATATAGACTCTTAATTACTTTATTTATCTTAAATTTCAATTAATTACAATTCATAGTTCCTCTTGCCTATTAATTATTCTTAAATACAATTCATAGCCTCTCTCATTATTTTTTTCTCTTACTATGATTTTCTTTTCTTTTTTTTCAGTTTTTTTTCTCATTTTTTCTTTTCCTTTTTTTTTGTTTTCTCTTTCTTTTTTCACTTTTTTATTTTGCGTTTTCTTTTTTCATTTTTCTTTTCCTTTTTATTTTTTCTTTTTTTTTTCTTTTTTTGTTTTTCTCTATTTTTTATTACTCTCCTTCTTTTATAAATATTTTTTCTTTTTTGTTTCCTCTCATTTTTTCTCCTTCTTTTTTTTTTTCTTTTCTCCTTCTTTTTATTTGTGCGAACTAGCAAACACAAATACAAGTGTGAACTATAAAATAAAAATATAAATGCAAACTATAACATACAAATACAAGTGTGAATTATAAAATATAAATACAAATGCGAACTATAACATACATACAAGTGTGAACTATTACAAATAAATACAATTCAATTTTTTATACAAATACATATTGTATATGTATTTGTACAATCATTTGTTTCACGTGTTTGTAATTGTATTTGTATCAAGTAATATTTGTTTATTTACATACAAATGATAATTTTGATATACAAATACATATTTTTATATTTTAGAATCAAGAAAATACAATTAATGCATTTACTTGTTTGTATACAAATGATAAATTGTACATAATCATGGTTAAATACAATTTGCAATCAACCTACAAATACAAATACAAAATAATTCTTTAAAAATAAGAAGACATCGACGAAAATAGAATACAAATACAAATATAATCTAAATATATAAACATAATAAAACCACAATACAAATATAATCCAATATAATATATAGTCAATTATAAAATACAAATACAAAACATTCTTTAAAATTCAAGTGCGAATATATAAAATATACATGATGGTGCGAATTAACAAATACAAATACAAGTGCGAACCATAAAATATAAATATAAATACGGACTACAAAATACAAATACAAGCACGAACTTTAAAATACAAATATAAATACAAATATAGTTGTATCAATGAATATAAAAATATAAATAATGGTGTGACTACAAATACGATTAATAATTGTGGTATTTACGTTATCATCCATGATTTGTGCTCCAGTAGTCATATTTTTTGAAAATATAAAAAATATAAAATAGAACAAAAAAAGACAAAGAAAATAACTTCAAAAAAGAAAATAAAAAAAAATCAAAGAAGAAAAGAAAAAAAAGAAAGAAAAATAGAAGTTAGAGATAGAAGAGAGAGAGAAAAATAAAAAGTAAAAAACAAAAAAAATAAAAAAATAAAAAATAGAAAGAAGAAGAAGAAAAAATGAGGAAAACACGAAAAAAGAAAAAATATAAGAAATGAAAAAGAAAAAAATAATACTGTTTTTGGCAAGACTAAGAGCTCATTTGATTGCATTTAATGGATGTGTGAATCTGAATGGTTTAGACTTCAGACCATTAAGTGCATTTATTTTTTATTTTAAGATTTTAGCTCTTAATAGGTCTAAATAGGTCTTAATCATTCAGATCTAGAATCAAGTCTTAATAGTTCTGAAGAGTTATTCTGGTGTTGGATAATATATACCGTCACTCCATTCATAATCATTAGTCACCATCACTAACCACCTCTGCCACCGCCACCATTGTCAACCACCATCCATCACCACCACTGTTACAACCACCATCGACAACAAATATCGCTACCAACCACTATTGTTAACCACTACCACACCTACTACTATTATTTTAATTATATTCACCGCCACTACCTTCGTCAACACCACCACCATCATCAACCACTACTGATTAATCCATACTATTGATCAACATATCTAACAACTAGCACCACCGTTAACTACCATTAATACATCACAACCTCCACACATTCTTCGGTCACTATAACCATTGTCACTAGTAATGCAACTTCTACCATCACTTCAACCGCTACCATCACTAGAATTTTTCTCTACTAACAACCATATCCACCATCACAACTTACAACATTTCCAAGTAGCACCAACATATCGTCAATCATCATGTATTCATTTTTCAGCCATCACAATCAACACCTCCAACTACTAACATCAAGCAACGTCACTTCACAACCACCACCACCACTATCAACCGCCACCATCATAACAATCACTACAATACTAACCATCAAAATTATCACCACCAATATTACTAATCACTAACATCAATCATTGTCACCGCAACCACCATTATAAATCATCTCCATTATCACTAACAAACATAAATCTTTTTTTTCAATCAAATAATAATTTTGTTGTATTAAATTACATACTCTTCTGATATATAATTAGTTTTTTATTTGAATTATATTTTTTCTTTTATTATATATGCAATTAATTTTTTTTTACGTATCCAGATGTTGAAAAACAAACAGTCTTAATCTTTCAGTTTCTGATCTAGAGACAACATCTTAATCATTCAGATGTACATTTAGCTTCAGACGTCTGAATCTTAAAGAAAACAAATGCAACCTAAATATGTAGTGTATTGATGTTTTTTTATGAATACAAACCACTGAGTAAAAGTGAATACAATGGCTGTGAATCAAATACAACAACTAAATAAAATAGGTATTGTATTTATATTTTATATGAATACAGACTATTGATAAAATTGAATACAGTGGGTGTAAATTGAATACAACGGCTATAAAAGGTAATTATGTAAAATATGACTATAGAAGGTGAATTTTACAGCAAAGTAAAGCTATTTCTGAAAGGTCCTCTATAATTAAGAGGAGGGGGGAGGGGGATTAGAGGAGTGGGGTGAATAATAGAAATATAATTTTTTTAGGGAGAATACTTACAAAAATACCTGAAGTTTGATCGGATTACCAGTTGCACATACTAAACTTTGCGGGGGTCTTATTACCCCCAGACTTTTTTTTCGTATTTTAATGATATATATCTGCCACTTGGACCATTGCGTGCAAGTCACGCGTATTGAGCGTGTGAAAGTGTTAAAAAAGCGCTATAAACTTTTTTTTTGCCAAACAACCCCTCAATTTTCTAATTTTTAAAAGTTTTCTATTTTTTATTTATTTTTTTCATTCTTTTTCTTCTCTCTTCTCTCTTCTCTCTTGTTTCTTCTTTCTTTCTTTCTTTTTTTCTACAATGGTTGCTCCATTTGTTGAATTGAAATTAAATTCTTGAAGATTCCATTTCAGTTTCCATTCTTGAAGATTAATGAAAGTTTCCATTCAATTGAAATTGAATTCCATTTCAGTTTCTTCATTCCATTCAAATCTGGAATTCTTGAAGATTCCATTCTTGAAATTGAAATTGAAATTCAAATTTTCAGTTTTCAGTATGAACAAATTTGAATAATTCTTGAAGAAAGTTTTCAATTTGGATTTGAAATTTGAGTTGGAATGGACTTGGAATTTGAAACTCAATAGAAGATTCCATTGAGTTGGCGTAATTGAAACTTGGAATGGTTGCTCCATTGTTGAATTGAAATTGAATAATGCAGTACATTTTCGTTGAAGACTCCATTGTTGAAGTCAATTATTTAGGAGTAGTAATTGACTTCTACAATCGAAACTTTTCTGCAATTATTGAAGTCAATTTTTGATTGAAATTATTGTGGAAACAAATTTGTGGAACTGGAAACAAATTTGAAGTTGTGGAACTAATTTGAAACTGGAAACAAATATTCTTGAAGTTGTAGAACATTCTTGAAGTGATAAGAATGGACATTGACTAAATGGAATCATTTGGAATTTGATTTGTAGGAGTAATTTGAGTTGTGGAATCTTTAATATGGTTGTAATGGTGAAAAAATATTGAAAACTGATAAAATGGAGAAGAAACAGTGCGTGTACTGCACTTCCTACCGTAAAAACTGGGTACAATATTTTTGGGGAAAATTAATTCCACTTTAAAAAAGTTTGGGGGGAAATTAATTCCACTTAAAAAAGTATAGATGTGTAATAGGAACCCCGCAAAGTTCAATATGCTCAACTGGTAATCCGATTAAACTTCAGGTATTTTTGTGAGTATTCTCCCTTTTTTTAAAAAAAGGTACTTCATTAATACAATTACTTTCAAAAAATTATATTAGTAATTTAACTTTTTAATTATATCGTGTGTAATTTTTCATATTCTTAAAATATTTCTATGAAATGTATTAAAATGTAAAAGTTCATAATTAAGTATAGAGTTCCACTAAATTAGGAATCTTAGGTTGTTTTGTACAAGAAATAACCTAACTATTTATTCCATATTTGATGTAAGATGTAATTAGTTTAGGACTATTTTATCTCATCATTTAAACTAAAATGATATGAGTACTATCCCATGTGGAAGGTGAGATAAAATAATCCCATGGGAATCCCAAGTCAGGATATCCCTACTTACAATGTACCAAGTGACCCGTAACAATATTGAAAAATAAAATAGCACGAGAGTAATAATGACAGTACTTATAAGAGAAACCAGACAACCCTCACTATCCTAGTCCTAGACCTCTATATTCTCCTATGTAGATTCATGTTCTCGATATGTTGTACGTGTGTCATGTCTTGTCTAATTACCCTCAATATTTCTTTCAACTATTTCTTCCTTTTTGCAAACCCACCATAGTCAACCTCACACACTTCCTCATTGGGATATCTGTATCTCTCATCTTCACTTGTATCAAAACTATTTCAGTCTGTTCTTCCACATTTTGTTCACTCGGGGGACACTTTCACCTTGTACTAAATATCTTCATTACTAATTCTATTTCTTGTAATATACCAACACATTTATCTTTAGCATCCTAATTTCTTCTGTCTGCATCTCTTTTGGACTAGCGAGTTGTAGCATGTCAACTAGTTTAGTTAAGAAATACGTGATGAAATTCAAAATCAAATTTCTTAACTAGTTGTAGCATGTTATTTAGTTAACCTTTTAGAGTTTCTTGTTGTAACTAAATATTTTCATTACCAAGTAAACTTTACAATACAATACTGGCCAGACTGATAACACAGTCTAATGATCAACTACTAATACTAGATCAGACTATTAACAAGGATAATAGTTCAGATCCTCAACCTTTGCTACTGGTTTAGGCTTACATTGAGCTGAATAAACAACTTCTTGACTGACAAGCCTACTGATTCTTGCACTGCTGGTGGTAATCTTCTGAAAACTTCTCACATTTCTCTCTTGTCACAAGTAGTATATGCAGGCTGCTAGCGACATCGTGAACACATGTGAGCCTGCAGATTTCCCCTTAATATGCTGATGTATCCATGCCACTTCATTTTAGAATTGCATTTCACACCTGTGCAGAGTAATCAGAGTCAAAGAACAAGTGACCAACAATCTCTTTTCCATTACCACACAATACACAATTCTGATGAACTGGAATTCCCCATTTGGCAAGCCTGTCCTTGGTATAAAGCTTGTTAAGCAAGGGTAGTCTGAGTATGAATATCCATTTAGGAGAACCATAGTTGTTACACGCCAATCTAGTCCATGCTACCTCTGAAAACACACCAAGTAACTTCCTATATACCTTACTGATGTGAAACTGATCCAGTTTATATATATCCTGCATAGTATAACCAGCGTCAAAGCAGTACTTAGAAGCTTTAAATACCTTTTAGGGTTTAATTTATTAAAAGTGCATAAATTTTTAACATCATAAAGTTTAGTTACCTATAATATATTGCTCGTTTGGTGGGGAAAGAGTTATATATTTATTAATCCTGGGATTAGTTATTTCAGGATTACTTAGAATAACTTATCTCACCATGCATATGGGATAACTTATCCCATCACTATGGTGTAAATGGTGGGATAAGTTATCCCGGTATTGACTAATACCATCAACCAAACATGGGATAAAATGATCTTCATTTTATTCTGGGACTACTTATCCCTTATATCACACCAAACAACCCCTGATTGTGTGAATTTTTAGAACGAAATTTAGCCTGTTTATAGCGTGTTATTGCTTTTTCTTTTCAAGCCATCGTCTCAAGCTTTCTTTTAATCCTCACATGTTTCAATGGCTACAACAACAATATATTCAATATATTTCCACAAAATGAGATCTGGGGAGAGTAGGTGTACGCAATTCATATTACTATCTTAGAGGTGAGATAGAGAGACTTGACGCTTAAATGTTTATCAAAGAATCAGGCAAACTCCAACCCCATCATCAAAATTTAACAAGATCATACAACAAAAATAACATACCAAATGAAATCCCACAAATAAGGGTTAAGGAGAATAAAGTGTACGCAGTTACCTTCAGAAGGTGGAGAGTCTGTTTTCAAAAGATCTACGTGAATTCAAAATTGAACCAGACCCATGTTAATTCCCTCAGCAATTATTTGTACCATTTCATCTTTAATGGTATATAATTCAATTATTATACTTAAAACTACATATTTGTCCACCAGGAATAAAATATTTACAAGCTCATACCCATTACTTTGATGCCCCTCTTAAACAATTATCAGAACGGAGAAGGTTCAAAAATATTCTCCAAGTAATAGAAATGGTTCTAAAATATTCTTATTCCATTTTTGAATTCTAAAATATTCTTCCATCCACCGTAATTAGGCTTTAATTTTGCCCATGGCAACTTATTAATGATTAGAAATTTAATTAATTAAAATCTAATAATTTTCAAAATCTAACTTAATTCCCACTTAAATTATCCACCCATCAACCTAATTTCCTTCAAATTCAACAAAATATCTTCATCATTTTGAAGCAAAAATTTTGGAAGAAAGTAACGGCGAAAAAGTCGATGCTCATCAGTGAAGAAGGAGCAAGCCGTTTGTGTAACTTTTATCTTCATTTTGTGCATATTTCTGTGTTGTATCGGTTTTGACACAGTTTGCAAGAATCAAGTTTGCGATTAATCAAGGATGCGGTTTTGACACAGTTAATCTCCCTGTTTAGCGTAGTGTATGTGTTATTTTTTCACTTTTAGTCACTTCACTCTTATGTCATTTAATCACTGTTTTATCAGAATGATATAGGCATATCTATGCTTTTTTTTTTTTTTCAAGTTGATATAGGCACGAGTAAACTAATTTTCCAGATTTATATTAGCTTAGGCTTGTGTGTGATTTTTTCTCTTTTAGTCACTTCACTCTTGGATCACTTAATCACTGTTTTTTTTCAGTTTGGTGCAGTCAATGTTCAATGTTTTGGCTATTTTTTCACTTAGTTTTATAATTGTAAGTTACTATGTTTGCTAATGTCTCCAGTTCATCAGATA
Source organism: Capsicum annuum (assembly GCF_002878395.1). NCBI lineage: Eukaryota > Viridiplantae > Streptophyta > Magnoliopsida > Solanales > Solanaceae > Capsicum > Capsicum annuum. The sequence goes on from NW_025820315.1 coordinate 1,863,731, forward strand.
GTGTTGCATCAAGCATTTGTTCTGAAAGTTGATTCCTTGTTCAAACTTCCCTAAAAATTGATACGACGTGGCTTTAATGATCATGAAGGTTCGTGACTTTTCTATTATAGTGGATAAAGTTTAGTGACAATACGTGTAGCTCTGAGCTTAGCTTGCACATTAGCTTGTCAAGAGCTTAATGGAAACATCTGGCAAACTCAGTCATGGGCTGGAAACACCTTGTTCCATTTAAAAATCAGTTTGTTGGACAACAACCTACTGGTGGCACACTTATGATGCCAACCTTCCATGCTCCGAGGCTGTACAAAGTCTATTATATACAAATGTGGTGTTAGCTTCCGATACATACCTCTTTAGGATTTTACTTATGCAAACAAGACCATCCTTTATGTGGTTCTCATACGCTTCCATGAGAAGGTTGATAAACTCTTCTTTAGGCATTGTACTTCTGGACTTGAAATAAACAAAGATGTCATTGCTTCCGGTACTGATGTAGAAAAAAATCTTACGCGAAATGCTTTTGTTGATTCAGGACCAAGTGCAGCAGTTAGATTTCTGCACACAGTGACAAATTGATTGATCTGCTGAGGCAAGTTCAGGACATTCTGTTTGGAGAGTGATAGGTAAATACCTAGTTAGACATTGGAGTTATCAAAACTTTCTTTTTACTCTTTTGTTGGAGATGATTATTAGAGCATATTATTTAAGGAATCTGAATAATATTTATGAAAAGTCTTACCAGCTGTAAACCAGTTTCATCAAGGAAACCAGAACCTCCTGACGCAAAATTTACACCTCGGTATATACTCGATGGAAGTTTCAGGTTGCTGTGAAGAAATAGAAAGGGTGTGGGCTACTATTGTGTCCGAAAAGCCTTGCTGCAGTTAGAAAGGGAAAGATCCTCCATTAGCATTGCACATGTAATAGTGAAATGTTTACACTCAAGGGTGTGACCTAGCGGTTAATGAAATGAGTATATCCCATGCGAGACTAGTGTTTAAATGCCCGTTAGAGACCAAAATAACAAGGTGATTTCTTCTCATCTACCTACCTTAGCTGGCAGGTCAGACTTACTTGATACGTGTGCTGTTAGGAGGTAGCACGTACCTGGTGAAATAGTCGAGGTGCGCGCAAGCTTTGCTTGAACACCACTGTATAAATTTTTTTTGTAAGTGATAGTGAATTGACTCTATATGTGACATGCATGTCGAATAAGTAGGAATGCTTGCTCAAAATTTTATTTGGTCATGTTCGTTAGATCTAATGCTAAAACTTCAGCAACACTAACCAAGATGATCAACACTGTTGAGGCCATTACTGAACCCTCCAGTTGGCCTTGATTTGACAAAATCAATGCCATTATGAGGAAAGTTAGTTGTTGCATTGCAGTCAGGGATGTACGAGTTAGTTCCAACATCTGCTGTTGAATCCCCTAGTATGAAAATAGGTGGTTGCATTGGAATTTTGGCATGCAAGTGACAAAATTTTATCATTAAGTTACTATTTTCACTTAGTTTGATCACCGTAAGTTGCTATTTTTCACTTAGTTTGATCACTGCTTTATCAGTTTGATATGTCGGTGTGTTTTCACTTAGTTTAATCATTGTAAATCACTACTTTTTACTTAGTTTGATCAATGTTTTATCAGTTTGATATTTCACTGTTTTGGCTATTTTTCACTTAGTTTTATCATTGTAGGTTACTATTTTTCACTGGAGCTTCAAGGTCAAAGAGAAATGTCAATCAACTAGTTGGATCTAAGCAACTTGTTGCCTCGTCAAGTGCAGTTCCTGATGAAGATTCTGATGAATTTGAACAGGATGACCAATCAATTTTAAAGCCTAAGGCAATATCTGAAGCTAAGACTAGGCTTCAAGCCAAAAAAATGTTGTCAACCAACTGATACTAGGAGGAGAGAAATGAAAATGGAGTTAGTGTGCCTGTTAATTTGCCGTACTCACCAAGAAACTGACTTGGAAAAGCAAAACAACTCCGACTTCTAACCAGTTGACGGTTGAAAAGGAGAAAAAAATGGGCAAACTAAAGACAAGGAGGGGTGGAAAGCAATAGAAAAGAAGTGACTGAATGTATAATCTAGTTTGAATTGTTATGTAATGGCAAAATGAAACTTTATATTTGATTGTTTTTTATGTTAATTAGACTTGAAAGTTGTTGTATCTGGAAAGAAATGACCAATGGTTTGTGTTTTTTGAACAATGCAATTGCATATGAGAATGTCATTGCTTGTGGTTTAAGTGATTTTGGTCTCTCCTGGTGACAGTTTGCTATTGTGAGAATATAGCTTTTCTAAAGTGAGTCATATAGTGTGCTATTATGAAAGTGTTGTCAGACTTTGTGTCACTACTTATAGTGCAAATAAAAAATAATTTTGATTCTCTAACCAACTCATTAGTGACAATAAAAAATAATGAAGCTATGTACTAACCAACAACAACTCATTAGTGCATATTATTTTGCTGCCGAAACAGAAATATTTGCAGATAAAGTGCTAAATAGAACCTGCACAGAGCTGAAAACATTGCTACATGAAGCTAGTCAGTAAATGTAATCATAATTCCTTGCAGTTGATACATTCTCACCACCAGGCTCACCTTACGTCTAACCTTTCTTAGTTATAGCTCAAAATTTTGCAAACGAAAGAGAAGTAATCCGAAAGCAACTTAAGAAAGAACATTATATACTATACTAACTTACCATTTTTCTGGGATTTGAGCTAGAATAGGCTCCAAATCGGCCACAGCCTTGTGTTTTAATGTGTATCTTGCATCGTGATAGCCACTGGCTGCAAAGAAGACCCTGAATAGCTTCACCAGAGTTGTACATATCAATCAATCCAATAGGAGCAAAGTTGATACGGGACAACCCACAAACACAATATAACAAGAGGATAACAACACTAAGAAACAAGCAACACAAGACGAACACAAGATAACAAGAACAACACTAACGATTTTGCAATGAAAGAAAGGACAGATAGTGAGACATACACTATTACAAGAAGTAGGAACTAAAGTGCGTATCAAACACTAGAACCCCTAAGACTTACAATAGTAACATCACACTCTTACGTAGACACAAGAGGGAAATCACTCTCCTCAAGCATCAACGTTTCTAAGCCAAAATGCAACACAAGTGGTTCCATACTATGTGCTATCCTAGTTACGGTTTTCACTCTCTCTCAAGAGATGAAAATGTGTTCTTTCAATCATTCATATTCAACAAAACTAACTAGAAAGACCTAATAAGAGACTATATATAGGCTAGTTTATTACATGATAAAATGACCCTAATGCCCTTAATGAGAGGGGCACCTATGGAGTGTAAGGAGGGGGCACAAAATGACCAAAACACTCTCGGGTGGGCATCAAAGGCAAGCATCCAAGCAACTTTCCACACACGGGATTGCTCTATTGTGGGCTCAAAATGGGTCCCCCATGCGTGTTCCCGTGCCCTCAATGTGACCACAATCGGATTCTTCATGGGTTGGCCTTGCATGATGTCATCGAAAGCTATGATGGCCATTTGGATCGTATCATTTTCCCCTTCTTGAAAAGGATTCGACCTCGAATCCACACCTTGCAAAACCAAAGAAAGGACAAACAAGCATAACATCCTCATGGCATGAGAGTTAGGGTTAGTGCAACAAATAACATCACCATGCCAAGGTGGTACACACTTGAAATATAACCAAGGATCCTTCGTATTAAACATTAGAATTCCATTGAAGAATACACAAAGAAATTGGCTAAGGAAATCAACAAGAGTAAGGAAACCACAATGGACATTACGGCACCACTAGATACAAAAGGTAAGACCACCTTTATCTTAGGGGCCATAAGGCACAATTGCTTCATCACCTCTTCAAAAAACCACATCAAGAGTGGTGCCTCAATTGAAATTAAAGTCCGCAGAAAACATATAGCAATGTCACTCAAACAAGCGGACCAATCAACAAATATCCTACCTCTATATAAAGCAAATCCACAACTATCATGGATGTCATCATAAGCAAAGAGGTAGTATAGAAAGGAATCAAGTGTAAAGACATATACGGATGAAGACAAAGCTTTTAAAAACATACAGACTCTTTCTTTCAAGCAAATAGATAACTTGGCATCCACAAGTTGGGAATCACTCAACTTAAGCACAAGTATATCAAGCAAGGATGCACATTTAGAAGCATTACCCCAAGGAGACAATGACACTTTTGTTCTCGAGTTAATTTTCAAGGAATAATCACCTATTGGGTGTCTTAAATATTCATGTAAATCAAAGTTTTCATCACCTAATCAGTTATTTCTTTCCAAGACTACACATTTCTTACCCTTAAGAGTACTCGCATCTTTCAAGAAAAGATTTCCATCTTTAGGAGAAATGTTGTAACACCATAGTGGGTTAGCAGAGAGGCTATAACCTTCAAGACAAACGATACCTCCAACATCATTCTCACCACTAGGTTCATTAGGAGTGATTATACTATCTTCAAACAAGATATTATACCTAAAGAGAGAGTGATCTATCCCGCGGGTAGATTTGGAACAAGAAAGTTCTTCACTCTCTAAAAGATCATTATCAAGTTTCAAAGATGTTTCAAGCACAAGATTATCCCTATGATCCAAGCAAACATTAGAATCTTTACCATAAGACAAGCTCACGGGTTCACTCCTATCCCTTGGACCAACATTTTCATTTATATGATTTCTATGAGAAAAACTAATAATAAGGCTTTCATCACCCAATATGCTCAAAGAATCATCTCCAATCTCGTAATCGACTATATCAACATCATCACTAACTTGAGCCTCATCAAACATATCATACACATGCTCAAGCAGTGGACTACGTTCATGAGTAAGTTGATTATTACATATACCTTCACTAGTTATCGGCAACTCACATGCCAACTTAAACTCACCTTGGTTTTCACAAGAGTCAACTAGTGTGTGAATACTCTCATTACATAGCAATGGAACCTTATTCAAGTCACAAATGCTAACACTAGATGGACACATATCATTATTACGAGAAAAATCAATTTTGTCATCTATAGGATCAACTAGTGCTTACTTACTTACAATAAGAATTAGATCTTCTTACAACCTAGAAATACTAAGAGTATCACAAAGGGAAGACTTATGAAATCCTCCTTTAGGTAAACCACCAACTACATCCACTTGGCTACTACTAGCCACATCACAACATTCTAAATTTGGAGGAGTGCCGGAGATGACATTTTTACCTTGTAGCTCATATGAGGAGGGCATTTGGTTTCCAACTCCTTTGCATGGCACCCACTCTCTTTCTAGTCTTTCAATGTCACATGTGATAGCTTCAAGACAAGCCAAGTCAGTAGGACTAAATGAAGGAATTGGATTCGGGGAACTAAAAATTTGGCGTAGCCTTTCAAGGTTCCATTTGAATTCTTCAAAAGGGTCCTTGAAAACATTATTATCCATGGTACCTAATAAAAAATAACAATAAAACAACAAAAATACATTAGCTCAAAAAGTATCCTCAGCACATTCTCACACCTTCGGTTAGCTCACACTTGGCTTCACAAGTATTGAAAGTTGGCTTATAATCCTTGAGAAGTAGAGGAATGAGTTCTACTCTTGTCCGGAATAGATTTTCGTTTGAAAAACTCAAACAAATCTTGTTCGAACTTGAGCCAAGAAACTACAATAATTCACAATGACAAAAGCACACAAGAATCGCAAACACGAAATAAATGAACTCAAAACTAACTCACAACCTAGTAAATGATTACTAGTTTGTCAATTAGTATTAGAATCAATAAATGAAACTAAAGGAACAAGAATATGAAACTTAGAATCTGAAAATTTGAGCCTAAGGTCGTTTTTGGAGGGTGATGATGTGGCAGCCTCCTATTGGACGTTAAAATTTGTTGAAAGTTTGAGAAATTTTCTTGTCTTCAATTTATATTGATCCATTTTCAAGTTCGAATGGTGGAAATTGGCTATGGGAGGGAAACACCAAGACTTTGGAGCCTTTTGCAAGTTCTAAAAATGTTTGACTTTCTTGCACCCTTTTGGCTCAACACCTTTTGGAAAGACTTTTGTCTCTTTCCTTTTTTATATGTCTTAATAGGTGACCTTTCCCTCTTTTGGTTAAACACCTTTTAGAGAGCCCTTTGTCTCCTTACTTCTTTTGTATGAGTCTTGGGATATGTTTTCAGGACAAACAAAAAATCACACTCCCTTCCTTCACTTTCTTAGATCAAATAGCCAACTTTGAAGACTTTTTTTCAACCAAACATGAAGGTGGTGAAGAACTCCAAGAACACTCAAGCATCAACAACAACCATTCAAGCTCAAAGTTTAGATGTAGACTCTATTAGTGCTAGTGGAGAAGAACCTAGAACTAGAAACAACCAAAACACACAAAAAAACTCCTAAATCTAGACTGAAAGTTTCAGCCAAGATACACAAACAAGACAACAATTTCTCGGCCAAGGTACAAAAATGGGAATAACTTTTTTTTTTCTGAGATTTTTGACTTTAGACACCTCTTCTAGTGTTAGGAAACAAAGATCTAACACTAGAACACACAAAACACACAAAATTCAAGACCAAAATATCAGCCAAGAGCCAAAAATGGGACAACTTATGTTTTTTTTGGATTTTCAGTTTTCTATACTTTCTTTTTGATTTTTCAAGATAGCAAGCCCAAGATTGATTTCATAGGAACAAAATCAATCCTTTCTCTGATACCAAATGATATGGAAAAACCCATAAACATAAGATAACGAGAGGATAAAAACATTAAGAAACAAGTAACACAAGGCGAACACAAGATAACAAGAACAACACTAACAATTTTGTAATGAAAGAAAGGATAGATAGTGAGACATACACTATTACTAGAAGTAGGAACTAAAGTGTATATCAAACACTAGAACCCCTAAGACTTACAATGGTAACACCACACTCGTACATAGACACAAGAGGGAACTCACTCTCCTCAAGCACCAATGTTTCTAAGCCAAAATGCAACACAAGTGGTTCTACACTATGTGCTACCCTAGTTACGGTTTTCACTCTCTCTCAAGAGATAAAAATATGTTCTTTCAATCATTCATATTCAACAAAACTAACTATAAATACCTAATAAGAGACTATATATAGGCTAGCTTATTACATGATAAAATGACCCTAATGCCCATAATGAGAGGGGCACTTATGGAGTGTAAAAAGGGGGCATAAAATGACCAAAACACCTTTAAGTAGAGGGACAGTTTTGGAGTGTTTGAAATCTCTTCAAGGCTCTAAAGCCTTGGGTTCCATTTTACTCTCGGGTGGGCATCAAAGAAAAGCATCTAAGAAACCTTCCACATATGGGATTGCTTTATTGTGGGCTCAAAATGGGTCCCCCATGCGTGTTCTCGTTCCCTCAATGCGACCATAATTGGATTTGTCATGGGTTGGCCTCGCATGATGTCATCAAAAGCTATGATGGCCATTTGGCTCGTATCAAAAGTGATGAATCTTATAAGCCTGCACATATGATATTCATTTGATATTACAAAGCTCTAAAGCAGAGAATGATCCAAAACCTTAAATATATTGCAGACTGTTACCTTCACTAGAGAGATGGTACATACTTCACATTCAAGCGTACTTAATGAGACTTGGATTTTCCCTTCTTTTGGCAATCTAGAAAGAGAACCTAACAATGACTCAATAAAATAACTAAATGGACAGTTACAAAAATTTTATTTTTCAAAACAGAATAAATTCTGTAGGGATGCAAAAGCTAAAATACTGAAAGTTAGCATAAGATTACCCGAGTCAAATGCATAGATAGCATATACCCAGTCCAAATTTCACCAGCAATATCCACAATAGAGTTAGAGCCAAGAGGGCTGATATGGCCAGTAATGGTTAGAGGTTTAAATGTAGAGTGGAGGATGTTCTCTGGTCTTTCCTTTAAAGAAACCAATCATGCCGGAAAACTTATTTAAATTCCAAATTTTAATAAGATGCATCAGGTCCAAGGTTAATACTCATTAGACATTGCAGTTTTAATATTTTAGCTGTAGGAGCTCCCTCTATCCGAAGAAACTAAGAAGTCCTGTAACCGCTTGTGTGTGCAGGAAATATCCCTTAGAAACTATTGATAAAAACTCGGAAAATCCATCTTAATTTTTCCCATCCATGACTGAGTCTATGAATAAGCAGTCCCGCGTTGGCCGCCCAACACATCTAGCTCTTAGGATGGCCTATTTTCTATTGAAATATAACAAAATGCATCTTAATACTAACCTTGGAATTGATAAAAAATGTAAAGTAACATATAAGACATCTATATAGATAATTCATAATGGCATTCTCATATATTTGCATTATTCAAAAATCACAAGCTTACGTCATTGCAATAGAAGTATTCTGCCATTACATACATTTAAAAACTTGAAGAACTACTACTTTCATCTTCCCTCAAACCCAAAAAAACTCAACCAAAAAAAGCAACTACTTCCCTATTTCTTGCCTCCCCTCTTTGTCTTCAGTTTACCTATTTTTTTTCCTTTTCAACATTCAACTGATTTGAAGTCACGGCTGTGTTGCCTTTGTAAGTCAACTTTTTTGGTGAATATGGTAGATTTGTAGGTATACTCACACCATTTTCATATCCCTTAAAGCCAATCTTCCTAGTACCAGTTGGTCGACGGGGAACCTTTTTAGCTTCAAGCCTAGTCTTAGCTTTAGAATTCTCTTAGGCTGTATAGTTGGCTGCTCATTCACTTTTGATTTGTCTCCATCTGTATCAGAAATTGCACATAAAGGTGCAACATGTATCTTAGGTCCAACAGATTTGTTCTTTGACTTTGAAGCTCCAAAAGATCTTTTTTCATTTATATCTGGGTTTGAACTACCAATAGATAGGCAAGTATGTTGAGTAAATGGATAGTCTGTTGACTTGAAGAAGCAATACAATCAAGAGTAGGCATGACGACACCAGATTCTTGGCTATCTTGGGGTGCCGATAGTGGTACATCTTGGACTGATTGTATTGATCTGTTAAGCTACAAGAGTTGACAAAGTAGTAAGATAGTCGATTGAGTCATGCTAATATTAAACAAGTACAGAAGAACTACTTACCAAAGGACATTTTCTTTGATTGTGGTCTGTTACACCACAATGTCCACATGCTATTTTCAGTCCTTTTCTTGAAGCTGACCATACCCCCTCCCTCTTCCTAGACTCAGCCTTTTCCCTTTTTTCTTTTAAGCTTTGGTCTACCAACCATTTTATTTATTTTTGATGGCTCCATAGCATGAGCAAAATCAACTTTCCAGAATCTAGAACCTCTAATAGGTTGTATCTTATGCATGTACACCAACATGTAAGCTTCTTTTGAATACCACCAATTCACATAGTCTTCTGGTTCTTGTTTATCATCAATGTAAGCTTTGATGGCATGAGGACATGGTATACCTGTCAAGTCCCATGTACTACATGTACACTTCTTTCTACCAAGATGCACCACATGTGTATCTTCGTCCTTAACTACCTCATACCCTTGATCTCCATTAGATTTAACTTCATAACAATGCGTAATCATATAGTAATCATTATACAACTCCATAGCACATGGACTGAATTTTTTTTCCAATTTCTCCCCTCATTTTCAAGTTCTTCCAACCTTACGATAACCTATTTATACAAACAGTGAGACAACAAGCTTAACTAAAAAATGGTACGGCAACCAACTTAATTGACAAAGTCTTGCTAAATTGAAAATAGTATACAAAATTTTTGTCCAAAATTTTCGCTTCAAAATGATGAAGATATTTTGTTGAATTTGAAGGAAATTAGGTTTAGAAAAATGGGTTTGCCACTTCTTCACCGATGAGGTTAACCAGAATACAAACTCGAGTTGTTCACTATGATTTTGGTAGAAACCCTAAAATTGAGATTCAATTTTTGAGAAGATGAAACGGAATGTCTAGAATATTTCCCCTATAGTTGTTATGTTTGGGTCGGGTCACTGTATGGGTAATTTAAGTGGGAATTAAGTTGGGTTTTGAAAATAATTAGATTTTAATTAATTAAATTTCTAACCAATAACAAGCTGCCATATGTTAAATTAAAGTCTAATCACATGTCTGTTAAGTGGAAGGGTATTTTTTAGCCTTATAGGTGGATGGAAGGATATTTTAGAGCCCAAAGATGGAAAAAGGGTATTTAGAACCATTTCTAGTACTTGAAGGGTATTTCTGACCCTTTTTCGTTATCAGAATTATCATTTTGTTCCTTTTTATAGAGTGGATGAGATCCTCCTCATTCCTCCATGATACCATTATAATATATTATTGACATCATATTATTGAGGTGCACTTTAGTCCTTCAAATATACTATCATAATATATTTATATATGTATTGATATGATATCATGAAGTTTTCTTCAATCCTTCAATGAGATTGCTTAATTATCTATGATACCATTGCGATATTTCTATATACTGACGTGATATTACTAATGGATGTTTCAACCCTTTAGTAAGACAATTCTCACTCATTCATCATATATACCTAGTATGTCTGTATATATATACTGATATGATATCATTTAGGTCGGCTTCAAAATTTCTTATTGCTTTATAATACCCACGTAGTATATATCATATATTGATGCCTTTAGCTTTAGGTATTTTAGCAATATCTTCTTTAATCACACCTCGGGACAACACAATAGTCCTTTCAAATAGTACTCTGGACTTTTTCAAATCCCTAGGAATTTACAAATTAATCCATCGTTACTGCTAAAAAACTGAGAGAATAATCATATACTAGGGGTATTTTATAAAAACTATACTAGTTCTATAGAGTTTGAAGGCTGGCGATAGTCTGCACGACTATCAAACCTATTAACAAAAAACAACTGCAAGAAGACATATGAACTTGATAGAAACAAACATAATTTACATAATAGGGAGAGAGATACAATAATAACAAACTACTTACATTTCTTAAGATGAAAAGAGGTTTTCCTTTCGGGAGCCCCAAAAATCTTCTTCGCTACGGTGAGAGAGAACTTAGAACTATTTTACACACTTACTTACTCACTCTTTAACAAAAAAACAACTAAGAAATTCTCACTAATATTTTTTCTATTCTTGAGATTAAGCTCTGATTGTTTTCTTCACTCTGTCTCCTTAAGTTTGATGAAAAGGATATTTATAGGCGTCTACGGACTTTAAATTCGAACTTCAAATGTATTTTAGAAACTTTTCATACCGGGTACACTTTGTGGGACTCATCATCACATGGTCCTGTTTTCTTTTTTATTCATATCCGTCCACTTTTCTTCCGCCATAGCATCAGCCTTTTAATTTTTACGTCATTATTTGCTTCTTCTATTTTGTCTTTTTTGCTTACGTTTCTCGGTTGTGTAATGGTTCTGTATCGAAACTCATTCCTGAGTCATCGTCTGCATTTGGGTCTTGAGTCAATTGATCCATAATTGAGTTATAATCATCTTCTATTGTATGATCATTTTCATCGCTGACTTCATTTGATAGGCCTAGTATTGTTTCAGTTTTGGGTCTTGTCGCTTCTCTTGGAAAAATCCTGGATCTTGGCTCTGGCCTTGGATTTTCTATTATTATTTCTTTTGGCGAATTTTGCTAATAATTTTTTGACAGAGTCTACAATCATTTGTTCTATATTTCTTTTACTGCTTTTCTTTCTTCGTAAGTAGAAACATTTTTTATTATTGTCTTGGGTTCTTGCTGATGTTTCTTCTTCTAGTGTTTGAGTACTGATTGTCTTAAAACTAGCTGGGAGAATTCTCCCTCCACTTCTTGGCAAAGTGTCAGCTATTAACGAATTTGATATGTCTTTACCAGTTACCGTTTGAACTGGACTAGCTGTATCATTACCCGGTACAGTAGGCTTTCTGCATTCATTGGACAATGTACACCTATTAACGGATTTGATATGTCTATACCAATTACCGTTTGAACTAGAATAGTTGTATCATTACCCGATACAGTGGGTCTTTCTGCATTCATTGGAGAATACACACCCTTCTTATCTATTTTTGAAGAATATGGAGAGCTCTTTGGGACAATTTGAGTCTCATAAGGTTGTTGAGTTTGTTGTGATAATTCATAATGAAGAATCTTGATATGGTCTTGTAAAATACCTATATGTTCTAACATTTGTCCCTTTTCATTTATAAGGTTTTCATTATCTTATCTTAAAATCTCATTTGCATGATTTAGTCTTTTAAAGGCTCCGATCATGGAAGAACAATGATCGCAGAAAATGATTTTGTCTGTGTCTTTTTTAATATTATATTGGGGGACTTTTTTCATAGCTGGTCTTAGAGCTGGAGTAATATAATAATTTTTCCCTAGATTTTCTCGGGCATAATCTAATGCTTCTGTGAGATCATTGAAGCCTTTATAGAAAAGAGTTGGATAGTCTTTTATAGAGTCCATCACTTCTATCCATGTCTGAAATACTCCTTGTGTGTTTTCTCCTAAGAACAACATAAAATTTAAATCTGTTAGTGCTGTTTTTCTTAGTAAAATAATAACTTAAGGCATTTAGAACTGAAATGAAATAGCCATTATCTCTAGGTGTCTTATTGTAGGAAATCCACAAATTGTCTATCAGGTAGATCTGCTGTTTATCCACCCGCACATCTGGTCTGAGTTTGAAAGTCAGATTGGGTGGTTCATAACTGATGAGATTGTGAGGCTCGAAAATCATCCTTTCTAACTTCGGATGTTCCAACATTGTAAGGGGTCTATAGTACGTGTTGCTCATTAACTTCCTTAAGTAGTCTTTGGAAGATGAGGCTTTAACCTTTCCTTTTCCTTTACCTATATACATACTGAAACAAAAATTGTTAGTTGTCTTCTTTTATTAGCCTACTAAGTTGATCTGCTAAGTTATTGTCCTTTCCTTTAATGTGTTATAGTACAATGTTATAGATTGAAGTGACATCTAAAAAATTCAACCACCTCCTTTTACTACTATTCTTTTCTTTTATTTTCTGATAAAATTTTACTATGGCTTTGCAGTCTATATAATATTTATGGCTTTGCAGTCTGTATAATATTTAGGATTTATTTAGTATATATAGCTTAAAACTATTTAAACCATAGATTACTGCTAAGGTTTCTGCGTCTATAATATTTAGATTGCCTTTTTCTTTATATTTTTCACTTGAATAAGCACAAATCTTTTCGTCCTTTTTCTCACTATATTTAGTATTTTTGCTTTTAATATTGCTCCCTATCCGCGGAGACTTCCATCTGTCTCGACTATGAGATAATCTGTTTCTAATGATAGTGTTAAATCTGGGATATCTTGAATCAGGCGCTTAAGTTGTTGGACCAATTTTATGTCTTCAATAGTAAAAGTCTTTTGTCCTGTTGATCCTATTTTAGAATATAACGTTCCTGCTACCTTTCCTAAATCTTTAATAAAAGATCTAGTATAATTTAATAATCCTAAACTTTTTTGTAAATCCTTAGTTTAATCTAATCTGTCTGGCATTTCTAATACCTTTTTAGCTATATGTGGTTGTAATTTTATTCTTCCATCTCCAACGACTACTCCTAAGAAATTAATACTGCTTTTACATAATTCCATTTTCTTTTTATTTATTATTATTCCATTGTCTATAAATAATTTAAAAACTTGATATAAATTCCCTAAATGTTCTCGCATGTTATTACTAAAAACTAGAATATCATCTACATAAACTAGCACAAATTTTCTATAATCTCCAAAAATACTATCCATTTTCCTTTGAAAAATTAGAGGAGCTGTCTTTAATCCGAACGGCATAACCAGTCACTCAAAATGTCCTTCTAGACATGTAAAAGCTGTCCATTCTTCATGCATTTTGATTTGCCAATACCCGAATTTACAATCAAACTTACTAAATATTTTTCTTCCTTGTATTCTGTATATTAATTATGTCTTGTCTGGTAATTTATACCCATCCATTACAGTATTATCATTTAGTCTTTTGTAATTTATTACCATCTATCTTTTCCTCATACTATTTCGCTATGATTTCTTACTATGAAGGCTGTTGATTTATGTCTTGATTTGGATCTTCTAATCATTCCTAATTCTAATAATTTTTTTATTTGTATTTCAAAATCTTTAAGATCTTCGTTTGTAGCTTCTATAGATACTATTTTTATTGTATATTCTGGATTGATTATTTCTAATTTGCAGGTAATTTGATTGGAGTCCCAATGTTGCAGGGATTTTTCTCTAATTATTTCTAGTTTTTTAGGATTTGTATTATTTTATCTAGGTCTTTTTGATCCTTTATTACTCCTATTTGTTGTATACCTTTCTTAAAATTGTATAATTTTGTATCTATTTCTACTAAAGTGTAATCTTTTTCTATTTCTTCTATTGTTAGTAAATTTTGTAATTCTTCTTACATTGTTATCTTTTTATTATCATTACATGTACAATTTTCTCTCTTATTAGATTCTAATAACATTTCGGGTTGTATCTGATTATCTGACCTTTCTATTGGATTGCCTGAGTCTTCCTCTGGCTTATTTTCAAGAAAATGATATTTAGTCAGTATAGGTTGTGTTTGTACCGGTGAGTGGGTAATATTACTCGCGAAAATAATCCAATTTTTGGTAAATGAACACCCTCCATTATTTTGTATCATAAAGTCTAATCCTAACATCAAATCTGCTCTTATATTTAAGTCTATAACTAGTATTTCATTGCGTTTATACGATGGTTGGTAAAACTTTTCACAAGTATTGATAAAACTTATTCTTGCTCTTGGTATATATTCAGTGTAGGTGTTATGGGTTACATCCATTTGCATGGATTTTTGGGGTTTTGGTAATTTTTAATTAATTTTGTGGTAAAGTTCTACTATTTAATATGCTTTTTGTACATCCTGAATATACTATAGCTAATGTCTCGAACTCATAATCCTGAATTTTTATTATTGCTGAAATTTTAACCGTACTAATGTTATTTTCTTCATTACATACCATTTCTTCAAAGGGTATATTCACTGATTTTTTCTGTTTGCCTTTATCATTTTCTAGAGATGTATTTAACTGTTCTACTTCCAATAATTCTTTTGCTTTAATTAAGATGTATTTATCCCTTATCACTTCTTTTTAACTATAACTTAAGGCATTTAGAAATGAAATGAAATAGCCATTGTCTCTAGGTGTCTTATTGTAGGAAATCCACTAATTATTTATCAAGCAAATTTGCTGTTTATCCACCCGCACATCTGGTCTGAGTTTGAAAGTTAGATTGGATGGTTCATAACTGATGAGATTGTGAGGCCCGAAAATCATCCTTTCTAACTTCGAATGTTCCAACATTGTAAGGGGTCTATAGTGCGTGTTGCTCATTAGCTTCCTTAAGTAGTCTTGGGAAGATGAGGCTTCAACCTTACCTTTTCCTTTACCTTTATACATACTGAAACAAAACTCGTTAGTTTTCTCCCCAAAATATAATATATATATATATATATATATATATATATATATATATATATTATACCCTGTTCATCTCTTTCCCTTCAATTTTAGGTATTTTAGCAATATCTTCTTTAATCACACCTCGGGACAGTACAATAGTCCTTTCAAATAGTACTTTGGACTTTTTTGAATCCCTAGAAATTTACAGATTAATCCATCGTTACTGCTAAAACACTGAGAGAACAACCATATACTAGGAGTATTTTATCAGAACTATACCAGTTTTATAGAGTTTGAAGGTTGGCGGTAGTCTGCACGCCTATCAAACCTATAATATTAACAAAAAACAATTGTAAGAAAACGTATGAACTTGATAGAAACAAAGATAATTTACATAATAGGGAGAGAGATACAATGAGAACAAACTACTCACATGTCTTAAGATGAAGAGAGGTTTTCCTTTCGGGAGCCCCGAAAAACTTCTTCGCTACGGTGAGAGAGAACTTAGAACTATTTTACACACTTACTCACTCTTTTTTTTTAAAAAAAAACCTAAGTGGATTAGTGATAGTACAACAAAGAGCGTTAATAAATTTAGAACAGTTAAGTATTAATAATTGGTCAAAAATTAAATATTTTCTAAATGACTACTTTTATTAATGCATAATTAGCGGAAACTCGTTTGATCAGACGCTAGGACAAAGATTATTTAATAAATTACCAGGAGCGCTAGGAAGAGAAATAGAAGAGAAATGATCCAAAAGAGAAAGAGTAGTACAAAATCCAAATAATAAATGGTCGGTAGGACAAAGATTACAACACGTAATAGAAATATTACAAGAGAAATGTACAAATATACAAATACAAAAATAATTAAATTGAAGTGATACAGATTTTTGTAAAAACGTATATACTACTCAACATTATATCAAGATTATAGGAGGCAAAAACATAAAAAAACGTATAAAAAAGACTATCGCCCTAAGAAGAAATATTACTTAAGCAGATCAAAAGCTAAGAAGCCATACCTAGATAAAAACAAACATGTAATAAAGTATAATACAAGCAGAACCTATAAAAATAAATTAGAATGTTTTACTTGCAGAAGTATAGAACATCTAGCAAATACTTGCCAAAAAGAAACAACATTAGATCTAGGAATGCATAATTAATAGATGAGTTAAATGAAAACTTGATAAATGTAGATGAATATATGTCAGACAACAAAAGTATATACTCTATCAGGAGTATGGAAGTATTCGAAGAGGAAAGAGACAAAAATAATTCCTCAGATTCTGCTGAAGACAAATTTATAAATAAAATAGGATTGACTATCATGATTTAGTCAATTTAATAGAAGAATGTGAACATGAATTTGAACAAGGAAAAGGACTAGATAGTAACTAGTGCTCATTCTGTAACTGGTTTCCAAGTAAAAATAAAAGTGCAAAAAATAGAAAATGTTATAAAGAAGGATGCATAAAATGTATAGAAAAAACCTCAGAAATCCTAGAAATCCAAAGATCAACAAATAATTCAAATAATGTTTACACAAAAGAACCAATAGCTAGAACATCAGACGATAGAATATTAGAATTAGAAGAAAAACTAAAAAGGTTAGAGATAAGAGTATACAACCTTGAAAAACATAAAGAAGTAATTAAAGAAGAAGATTTATTGAAAGTAGAACTGTTAAATACATCTCTCGAAAACGATAAAGGCAAACAGAAATAATCAATGAATATACCCTTTGAAAGAATGATATGTAATGAAGAAAAAAACATTAGTACGGTTAAAGTTTTAGCAGGAATAAAAATTTAGGATTATGAGTTCGATACATTAGCTATAGTAGATTCAGGATGTACAAAAAGCATATTAAATAGTAGAACTTTACCACAAAAATTAATTAAAAAATTACCAAAATCCCAAAAATTCATGCAAATGGATGGAACCCATAACACCTACACTGAATATATACTAAGAGCAAGAATAAGTTTTATCAATACTTGTGAAAATTTTTACCAACCATTGTATAAACTCAATGAAATACTAGTTAGAGACTTGAGAAAATTAAAGAAAAGGTGTCTTTTAAGTCTCGAATAAAAGATTGGTGAAATTGACCAACTTAAAGGGTCAAACATCATTAGAAAACTTGATCAAGTTAATTGTGGACTTGATTAATATTTTCAAAAATTTCTAATCTTTTCAAAAATAGAAATCAACCCATACCCCTCTTCAATCCAAATCAACCAGTCTCTCTCTATTCTCTCTCAACAGCTTCTCTCAACTTTCTCCCAACTAATAGTTTTGCAAAATTCTCCCTTTAATCTCCAGCGACTTCAACCTCAGGCAAAAAATAGTTAGTCGAGTTGCTTTTCGACTTTCAACCGTCAATCGACGTGAAGACTTCTCCGACGACAACAATTTTGAGTTCTTCGTTGTCCATTTCCTTTTTTACAGGTAAAAAATTATGAAGAAACAGAGTAATTTGAGCCAACTACTCTTCTAGTATTGAAATATAGATTGAATAAAATCCTAATTTCTGGCATTTCTTCTTTTTGTTGTCGTAATGTTGATTTGAATTTGTTGGTGATTTTTATTCATAGTTGATGTTCTTAGTGTGTGTGTGTGTGTGGTGTATGATTTGTTGTTGTTGCTAGGTTAATTTATTGTTTTTCTTGGTAAAAATAGTGTTGCAACAGATAAAACATATGATGCAATAGATGAAGACATCTAATGCAACATATGAAAATATCTTATGTAGTAGAAGAAAATATCTGATACAACAGATTAAAATCTGATGCAACTATGAAAATCTGATACAACAAATAAAAAATCTAACAGATCATTCATCTGTTGTGACAGACGACTCTTCTATTTGGAAGAAATCTAAACAATATTGATCCAACAGATAACTCATTTTACAACAGATGAGTAATATATTTCAACAATTCAGTGATCTATTTTATTGTCTCCAACAATTTACTCATCTATTGCAATAGGCCGGTTATATGTTGCAACAGATAACATACCTGGTGCGACAGATATGTGATCTGTTTTTACTATCTCCAATGAATTACTCATCCATTTCAATTGGTTGGTTATATGTTGCAACAGATAAACTACCTAGTGCAACAGATTAGAGATCTGTTTTTATTGTTTCCAACTGTTTACTCATCTGTTGCAACAGGTCGGTTATATGTTGCAACAGATATATTCATCCATTTCAATTAGTTGGTTATATGTTGCAACAGATAAACTACCTAGTGCAATAGATTAGAGATCTGTTTTTATTGTTTCCAACTGTTTACTCATCTGTTGTAACAGGTCGGTTATATGTTGCAACAGACAATATACCTGGTGCAACAAATTAGAGATCTATTTTTATTATTTCCAATGATTTACTCATCTGTTGTAACAGGTCAGTTATATATTGCAACAGATAACATACCTGGTGCAATAGATGTGTGGTCTGTTGGAACTATTATTTTACCATTGTGCATGCTAGATTTACTGTTATCCCTTTTTAATGATGCATAAATCAATTATAATCTATTTTATGTTCTTGTTAATTTAAAATAATATGACTCCCAAAAGAAAAAAAATTGAATCAAGTCCAAGTAAAGGAACAAGTGCAGCAGCTCGGCTACATCTATCACTCTATGAGCTTGCTTTACAAGTGTTATCTCAATCAGGAGCGGAAGAAAATGAACACGGGGAGGAAAAATGTGTCAAAAGATATGATCCAAATTCTAATAGCCCTTCTATCTAAGAGTTGGTCAAAACCTTCAGCATTGATCATTATCCTATAAGAATGCAGTGTGTTGTACCACAGATTTAATAGGTGATTTTGTGGTTAAGTCAACTATGGGAAAATCTTTCGACACCTTCAGAAAAATACTTTGAGAATAAAAATTGGATGCTTATTTCAGGGAAATCTACTTTGGGTAATATCTTGATTTTCCAGAGGACAATAATGCTCGTTTTCATATAAAAATGGTATACGATCTTCTCAAACTTAAGTTTATGTATGAAAACAAAGAAAAGATGGATGGGGTGTAGATAAATTACTATGGCATGCCTGTTTGTTTTAGTTGGAAGGAGTTTACCATAGTTACCAAACTAAAATATTATCCTCCTTCTCCTTCTCAAGTTATACCTACTCTGACATTAAAAAAAAGCACCCCGCACACCTAAAAAGGCAAAGACAAGTCGAGTGGTCGTGATGACCTGGTGTTGATTGTTGGTCCAAGCTTCAAAAACAAAAATTTGATACAAGCATTGAAAGGTAAAGGACTCTCAAAGAAGCACAAGCAATCATTATGCTTGGTTTGGTTTGTACATAATATTCTTTGGGCGAGAGACGTCAACAACAACATAAGCGTTGGTTTAATAAAGGTCTCCGAAGATCTTGAGGCATTTAACAGCTATTCTTTGGGTTATGAAAGCTTCAAAATGACTGTCTAATATTTGTTGACTCTGTTAATGCCAAAGAGACTCAACTTATATGGCTTTCCATTGGCCTTCATTGTAAATATTTCTTTTATCATGATATGATTCATCATTTTTTTATTCAATAATGCTTTTGATTTGTTGGCGTTATGTTATAGGGTTGGGCATTTGAAGTCATTTCTTATTTGAGATAACAAGTGAACTACCAGGAAGAAGTTTCCTATCCAAGAATCCTGAGATGGTTGTCGGCCAAAACCGATAGAAATGTAAAATTTCTTGATCTTTTCAACACCCAAGAAAATAGTAAGTCCAATTGTAATCAAGTTTTTGTTTTAATTAATGATTATTTTAAATGATTTCATCATCATTCTAATATATGTACCAATTTATTTTAGATTTTTCATCCGTGGCTTGTTCCGACCAACTGAGAGTTTAAGATGCCATTTTTCTTAATTTACGGTCTGTGTAAACTTTACTGGACCCTAAGTTCGTTGATTGAATAAAAGTGGAATTATTTGGAGCAACAACCATCACAAGATAAATAATTTTGGAGGGTGGGATTGTTGCTGTTGATGATGGTAGTCATAATGGTAGTGGTAGTGGTGCTGCTGTTGTGGGTAATGATGCTTCTCTTACCGTTTTTAAAATAACAAGCCATTATGATTATGATCATACTGGTTGTACAAATTTTTCTCCAGATTTTACCACATCTAGCGAATGTTATGCTTGTAAATGTCAAGACTGCAAGGCGAAACACAATGGAATGATTAATGCTATTAATGCACTAACTGGTTCTGTAAAGGAAATGACATCTAATAAGGGTGTCATTCCATCAAAGAGAATTTCATATCCATACACTCCACTAGAGAACAAGGTGGATAAGAGGAGAAGGAAAGATACTTCCAAGGCATTATCAAGCATTGAAAAAAGCAAAATTACAACTCCTTTATCTTTGTCTTGCGCCGATGTTTAGTGTGCAAGGGCCATAGGAGAGCAACATGAGCCAAAGAAGGTGAATGTACATCACTTGTTCCAACAGATGATACATCTGCTGAAAATTATCAAATAGACATATCCATCTGTTTTAACTATTGTCTAACTTGTTGCATCAAATTCATTATCTGTTGCAATAGATGAGTCTTTGTTGCAACAGATAGGTCATATGTTCAAAATTATTGTACTGCTCTGATTTACTTATTTTGAATT
Organism: Capsicum annuum; assembly: GCF_002878395.1. Taxonomy (NCBI): domain Eukaryota; kingdom Viridiplantae; phylum Streptophyta; class Magnoliopsida; order Solanales; family Solanaceae; genus Capsicum; species Capsicum annuum. The sequence goes on from NW_025820315.1 coordinate 1,884,874, forward strand.
TTTCCTAACAGATGATCTATCTATTACAACAGAAGGCTCATTTATTACAACAGATGGACAATCTGTTGTATATATGTAATTAGCATTAACAATTTTGGCTTTTTGGCCAGATGTCAGAGCAGAAGCCACTGCTGAAGTGCATAATATCACAATTGATAATCCATCAACTACTTCTAAAGAAGAAAAAAAAGTGGAGCTTGTCAGTTCGTGAGAACTTAAGAATTACCCATTTGAAGGGTTCAACATCTCGGACGAGGCTCTAATAAAACTAACACAGTTGATCAAGGACTATTCAGAATGGATTGCCGATGGGCTGTTAAAGCATCATGCCGGCAGGTACATAAATTAATTATTAAAGATATTGGTTTATACTATTCTTAATGTAAGAACGTGACATTAACACATATAAATCATCATGTAAAAAACAAAATGACGAACACTACAAAGTGAACGAATCAAGTCTTGGTTCTGATATGTTCGACTTTGTTGTTGCACATCTCAGAGTGAAGAATTGGTTCTATTTGATGGCATAACCCCAAACTTACTGGAATGATGAGGTTTAAATGCCATACATATTACTGTTAATTAATACTTTATTTAATTGCATCTGTGTATTAATTTTTTCGTCAAGTAATCCGAAATATTTGATAATATATGCAGAATATCGATGTTATTTTTTACTACCTCCAAAAAAGGTCAAGTTACAAACCCAAGAACAATACAGGTACACGACAAACAATTATTTGTACAAAGATTACATTAATAATTCCTACGATAGGTATTGTCAACAACAACCAAAAGTTTCTCGAAATGAGGAATGCTTAATCAACATCATCAAAGGTTTTAGCATTCCGGCTGGCTTACCCTGGCATTTTGTCAATGAAGTGTACATCGCAATCAATTATAGTGATAAATTCCATTAGGTGTTGGCTGTCATCATTCTAAAAAAGAGGCGCATCCGAGTTTATGACTCGATGTTACGAAGAAGACATTCCGAGCCGTCGTTTGAAATACAAAAGTTGGCCAAAATATTGCCTACTTACCTTGATATGAGTGGATTTTTGGACCAAAAGATTCGTACTGATTGGTCGATGATTGACGCATACCGGGATAAAATCTCTAATCCATTTAATGTACAATATGTTGAAGGAATTGCTCAACAAACCATTGGTAGCCTGTAAGTTTAAGTGTCATGATTTAGTTTCATTTCAGAAATTTCACAATGCTTGAATGAACTGCAAGATATGGATTATATATTTTTTTATAACGCAGGGATTGCAGTCCTTTTGTTGCCGCCAACGCCGAGTATTTGAGAAATGGATTACAAGTACCAAATGATGGACTTGATGCCAGATTACTCCGCAAAAGATATGCTGCTCTTTTATGGAAATACGAAGAAACAAAGCTCAGAAGTTGTATGCAAGTGACATTAAAGATCCACGATGACCAAAGCCAAATTTCATAACACCGGATGAAGAACAACTTGTCCATATTGATTAGATCTTTATAGCTTGACTCTGTCCATGTAATAACCTATCTTCCTTGGTTTAACTTGTTGATTTATTTGTAGAGTACATCATTTGTATCCGTTATGATTTTTTTACATTTCATTTATTTGTTGAGTTATTTCATGTAATTTTCAAAGGCTTCAATTTATTTTATGTTGTCTATGAATATAATTTAATCCTTAGTTTTGAACATGTTAATTGAAATGGAGTACTAGATTTAAATATCGCAACAGATAATACATCTACTGCAACAGACGACATATATTATCAAACAGATTTAGACATATGTTGCAACATGAGATGTAACACATATGTCATCTGCTGGAAATTATATAATAGGTCTTCCTAATTTTTTGATTTGCTCCAATAGATTACCGATTAGTTACAATAGATAGATTATACATTGTAATAGATCGTATACTGTTGCAACAGACAGACTGGGAATATCTGAATAATGCAATAGATGACCAACCTATTATAATAGATAATCAATCTGTCACAATAGGTACTATATCTGTTACCACAAATATAAAATATATTGCATTATAAAAGTTCAACTTGGCCAGACAAAAAATTTATTGCCACTACATGTAAAGTGAATTGGCTTGAAATGAAAAATTGTTATCGTGTTCGTTTCCGTCTTTGTACATATTCTTCTTTATACACAGGCTCCAACCATTTAGTTAGGTCATCTCCTGGAAATTATATAACAGGTCTTCCTACTTTTTTATTTGCTCCAACAGATAACCGATCAGTTGCAACAGATAAATTATATGTTGCAACAGATTGTATATCTGTTGCGATAGACAGATTGGGAACATCTACATAATGCAACAGATGACCAACCTATTCCAATAGATAATCAATCTATCATAACAGGTACTATATCTATTACGACAGATATAAAATCTGTTGCATTATAAAATTCAACTTGTCCAGACATAAAAATTATTGCACTACATATAAAGTGAATTGGCTTGAAATGAAAATTATATTATCATGTTCCTCTTTGTCTTTGTACATATTCTTCTTTATACATAGGCTTCAACTATTTAGTTAGTACCCCATATGCCCATGCCCATTGTATCTTTCCCACAACGGCGTCACATACATCGATCATTTGTATGTCAGTCAGCAAACACTCGATGTATGCAAGCGAGTACAGCCCGCACACTACACTGGTTGTATTTTTTGTGAGTTGGATGTTCTTATTTCGACCTTTAAAATCCCATGATTCCTTCGTCAAGACTTCCACCAGCAAAAGGTCCATCAGCTTACTCTGCGTCAACAACTTGGGCAACAACTTCCAGAGTGGCTGCATGTGGGTTAAAAACATCGTCTCACTAAAGACAAGTAAGTTACAATCATAAACCTTAATCTTTCCCTCGAATAGTAGTATCTCAACAGCGAGAAAATGTGTGACATCGACGTTCATGACTGCAAGGATTCTCTTTGCTTTGGTCCAGCACTTGCCATGTAGATATGAACTCTTCTCTCTAACATATTTAATCGCTTCTTCATCCCATTTGAACGTAGAAACTAACTCATCAAATCTCGGGCCACCGAAATCAGCTAGCTCACGGAGATTAGTGTACCTATCCTTGAAATTATTGTAGAAGTTGAGGTCCATTATCCTATCGATAGAATCATAAGCATCCAGGTACACTAATTGCATACCCCTCGTGAGGCAAAAAATTTCATCAACATACTGTGGTATAAGAAGTCAATTTTTAAATAGGTTGGTAATTATAAAGAACTAAAACACATTGAAAAGAATTTGATGCAGAGGGTTCTCTGAATTAGTTCACAGATTACCCAGCCAACGCAAATTATGCAACAAATATGTATTATGTTGCAATAGAATACCATGCTGTTGTAACAGATTATACATCTGCTGTGTAGATTCTTCTTCATGGAGTAGATTAGAAGGCTAGGTTAGAAAAAGTAAACTTATGTTGTCCTCGTACCACACGCGCATATTTTTCATAATTGTGAAGTCTTTGGCGAAAAATGAATGCATGGTGTACTCTTTTTGAACCTTCATTTTCATGAATTCTTCTAGTTCCTTCTTTTTCTCTTTGGCAAGCGTCTTGAATATGTCCACCTTTTTCGGCGGCCCCTGAACTTCAATAACTCTTGCAGCGGGAGGAGTTGCAAATTTTGCTAATTTCAGAACGGAGAGAATTTGTCTTATTTTTCTTCTCTTTCTCTTATCTGCCACTATAGGAGTGCATGGCTCCCTCACCTCGTTGGATAGTATAACACCCCTACTGGATTTTAACTCCTCGGAAACTTCAGTAATGTCCTATAGATTTTCAAGGAGTTTATCCTCTCTATCCTTTCACACTTTTTATTTGCAATAAGAACATGAGGGTGAGGAGGGATGAGAGGGACCACTATAAGGGTGGGAGGGACCGGTGTAGGGGTGAGATGGAGAAACTGTGTAAGAGGTGTTTTCAAAAGTATTTATTTTTTACTGAGCACCAACATGCTCATAATCACGAATAGCAGCAGAAGCAGCATCAGGATGGCTGCCACCATCATAAACAACTCCCCAGCAACACCTCCAGAAGAAACACCCAGATCGGTTGCAGTTTGAGGTTGGTCGTGAAGAGCTTCAACATTAGGCTGACCTTGCCTAACATCTTTTCTTATGGATGTTGCTATAGCCAATTCCTTCTTTATTAAATCCACCATTTGGTCTTCTTTTGTATCAACAAGACCCAAAGTAAGAAAAAAAGTCATCCCCAGCTTATCAATGGTAGGCACGATCCAAGGATGCACAACCTATAAAAAAGTCAGGAGGCATTTAAATCATATAATAATAATTTGCAGTTAGTTGGGTTACATAGGGCTCGGGTTATATGGATGTTAACATAGCCAACTTATGCATCAGACGATCTAGCTGTCGTAATAGCTGATCTGTATGTCGAAATAGATTGATAATATATTGCATCAGATTACCCATCTGTTGCATAATTCACATAGATGGGTAATATGTTGAGTAGGGCTCAGAGAACTAGAGCAACAAATGGTTAATCAATTGTAAAATATGGATCATCTACCGCAATAGATTACCCATCTGTTGCACTAGTTATAGTTGATGGGTAATTTGTTGCAACATATGACCCATCTGTCACAATAGATGGAACATCTATTTCAATATATTTCTTTGAGGCAAATTATTTTAGTTGAAAGAATACGTACTGCATCATCCAGAGGGTTAAAAAGATCAGCCTCCTTAATATATTTTTTGCTGCTATTTGTTGCAGCCAACCACCTAAGGATCCTTGGATTAGAAACCTTATCCGAGTAATCCTTGAATTGCTTTTGGAGGGGAGGAATGACTTCACATACCCAATCCTAAAAAATGTAAACAGGAAGCAAGCAAAAAAAAAGTCATAATAACTATATTCAATATAAATTAATGAATGAGTAAAAATAGTGATCAATTTTACCATGAAAGCCTAAGGAAAGCCGTATAATGTGGTCGTCTTTGGCTTTAGCTTTTTCAGTAAATATTCGACAGTCAAATAGTAGCTTTCATATCCCTAGGGATAATCATTAAATTTTTCAAAATCAACAGCAAGCACCAATAAATCATCTTCTATGACTTTCCTGATGTCTCTTGCCAATAAAATGGAATGGACAAACCAAACTAAACACAATTTCTCCTTGTAGTGCTTTGGTATATTTTTATTCTCGATATCGGCCATTAAATCCTCCACTCTGTAGCTAGGTCCAACAATGCCCAACAACCCATCTTTTTTTACCTTGCATTTGTTGGACCCTTTGTGGGGTGTTTTCTTGATAAGAGGTTCTTCTGGACGATTGCATCTCAAGCCCGTCACTATGGCAAACTCTTTCAATCCAAAACAAATCGGTATGCCACAGTCGTTGATCCAGACTTCATCCATTTTTTTCCGCCCTTCTTCAAATCTTTATCATACCCCGCATACTTGATCTTGCGCTTGAGAAGGCCATATACCATGATCATTAAGAAACGGAGAGGGCGGGCGTCAGAAAGCTTAAGAAAGTATGCAAAGTAGCTCTTCTTAAAAAATCCATCTATGTTTTCCTTCTTCATAATACTCCTAAGTTCGTTAAATCATTTCCCCAACTGACATTTAAGTATAACATCACGAAATACTGCGTTAGGGCTATCCATCGGCATCGCAATTCAAAACCCGTTGATACTAATAGTTTTGACAAAATCATGCTGGGATTTTGATATTATTTCATGACCCATTGGTGAGAAGGAGTTATCACTTTCCTCAGCTTTATTTTGCCCTGACTGAGATTGCTTTGGAAGTTCCTCCAAATCTATCTGTACTTTAGCCTTATTTGTTGGGTGGTCAGAAGTTGATCCACTTTCAATTTCTTTTCTTTTGGGAGACATCTTTTAACTACAAATAATAGAAAAACAAAAAATATATTGCATTTGATGTCTGCATAATTTTTTTAAAAAGTTAAGATAAATTTCAATAAATTATTCTACGCCACATTACAAAAAAAAACTCCAACGGATAATCCATCAATTGGAACAGATGGGGAGTCTGTTTGAAGACCTATTTAATATCTCCCAACAGATATTCCACCTGTTGCAGCAGATGGACAAATTTTAATAAATTATTGTACGCCATATTACAAAAAAATACTCCAACAGATAACCCATCAGTTGAAACAGATGGGGAATCTGTTTGAAGACCTATTTAATATCTCCCAACAGATCTTCCACCCATTGCAATAGATGGACCACTACCACCACAACCAATGGTTCCACCACCAATGCCACCAAGACCACCACTAATGCAACCAATACCAACACCAAGACCACCGACACTACCACCAAAAAACACAACTACTGACATCACCAACAACAGCTACCAACAACACCACAAACACTATCCAACAATACCACGACAGTCAATAAAACACTGAGAGAAAAACTAGGGTTTTCTCAGGTGCTTTCTACTTTTTAGCTTCAAAACTCAAAATTGTTAACCCATTCTTGAAGATATTATAACTAAAAGTCTTCTTTTTCATCATTAACTAAAAATCCCTATTTTTTAGAATAAAGAACAAATGTAGAACCCTTCTCAAACTCTATTACCTGCACAAACAAAGAAAACAACAGATACAAGCGGGAGTAAAGTTAAAAGTAACAACTATATATGATCATAAATGGGAAGAAAATTGACCTATTTTGAAGGGTTGAGAAATATGTTGAGTAGTTGTTGTTTGTATTGGTGAGAGAGAGAGAGAGAGAGAGAGAAGAGCGAGAACTTTAGATTTGAAATAATTTTTTTTTTGGGCAAATAGATGATTTGTATGGGTTGATTTCTAATTTTGGAAAAGAATGACAAGTTTTTAAATTTTTAATTAGTTTTAAAAAATTTAAAAGATATAGTTTTTAAAATATTAAGTTGATGAGAACTCATTGATAACGCTCAACTTACACGTCAATTTAGCGAAAGGCTATCATCGTCAACATATTTATCCAACTTTGGAGTCGGGGTCGAATCCACAAGGAACAATGTGAGTAGCGATTAAACTAGTTTGAAACTAAAGCTACAAGTTTAATTCAAACAAATGATATGAAAAGATAAAATGAGGGTTTTTGATGATCAACAAATAATTGTTGGTCACTTTAGTTTCAGTGTTTGCAATCAAGAGTTTTTGGAAAACCAGAATGATGTTCACTATGGGTTTTGGTACTTGACAGATGCTAATAGTGATTCAAGATTCTCACGATAGGTAGGAACAACAGATTGTCTTTATCGAAGTTATGCCTAAATGTATCTCGACCTACTTAAGCATTTAATTACCGAATCCTCTCGAACTTAGGGAATTTATATTCACTGACCAGACTTCAACTCAGGTTAATTAACCTTGTTACAACATCAATTATTAAACGGAAGGTTGGTAGCTTTCAAGTCCCTGTCAATAATTCACTTCCTACTATAGTTGATTTCTTATCTCAAGCAAACCAAAGTAGGTGCTATCTATCATTTGAAACTAATAGACAATAATTAAAACCTCAGAATTATCAAGGAGTCCTATTACCTTTAGAATCTTGAACACTTAGCAACTTACCAAGACCTAACCCATAGATCCCATAATTCGGGTTAAAGGGATTTAGCCATGCATAATGTAATAATCGATACAACAAGTTGAATTCATAATTTAAAAGATGAAATTACAACAAGATGAATAGCAACGAGTGTTTCTCAGATTTGATCAAAGTAGAAATCCCAAAGTAATGATTAACATCTCTTTAAAGTAATTGCTTTTTTCAAGCCAAGAAACTAGAGAGAGAAAATAACAAAAATATGTGTCTCAAAACTCAGGTTTGAAACCTTTCAAAAAACCCTAAACAAGGATTTAAATAGTTCACCCTAATTATGGAAACAAAATAATAAAATTCAAAAATTCCTCGGATTAGGCGACGCCATTTATGATAGCCTATCAGGAGGCTGACGACTTATCATAAATATCGTCAGCTTCCTTTATGCTTTTGGTACTTGCTACCAAACACTAACGATAAATGGTGACGCCCTATCAGCTCCTTGACAACCTATCACAAATGTTATCAAGGCTTTTCCTCAGATCTCATGTTCTACCTTAGGCTGACAACAATCTTGATGACTTATCAGCTCCTTGACGTCCTATCACAAAATATCATCACAATTTTCAACTTAGGATAATTATCTATCTATTGCTGATGATGAAGTTGATAGCTTATCAAAGGGATGATGACTTATCACTAATGTCGTCAGCCACACTTTGCCTTTATTTACTTCAGATTTCAGCTTATTTGCTTCCATTCTTGTTGGTTCTCTAGCATCTTAGCTTCTACTGAAAAATCAAACACAAAGTAATGAAAAACAACAAAAGTTGCTTAAGACTTTGCAATCATTCTTAGTTAAAAACCTCAAATGTGTTAGCATTATCTCACACATCACTTATTTCACCTCAGAGTGATCGATTGATAACTCGGGTCGGGATAAACGCAATACCAACACCATGCAATTGTAAAGACGTAATTGGAATTATAGTTGACCCTGTGAACTCATTCATTCATACCTAGTTCTACCTAAATCAATTTAGGTACTATCACTAGCTTAACATTGAGTTGATGAGAACTCATTTCAACTCAGAATGATCGATCGGTGACTCATGTTAGGATGAACGCAATACCACCATGCAATTGCAAAGACTCAATTAGATGTGTAGTTGTCCCTGTTAGCTCATTGATTCATCCATAGTTCTACCTTAATCAATTTAGGTACTATCACTTTCTTAACATTGAGTTATTGATAACTCATTTCAACTCATAGTAATCGATTGATAACTTGGGTCGGGATGAATGCAATACCAATACCTTACAATTACAAGGACTCAGTTGGATTTGTAGTTGACCCTGTGAGCTCATTCATTTATCCCTAGTTCTACCTAAATCAATTTAGATACTATCACTATCTTAACATTGAGTTAATGAGAACTCATTTCAAATTAGAGTGATCGATTGGTGATTTAGGTCAGGATGAACGTAATACCACCACAATGCAATTGCAAAGACTCAATTAGATTTGTAGTTAACCCTGTGAGCTCATTCATTCATCCCTAGTTAGAAAAGATAAACATCTACCCGATATACTTTTCTCCAACATGCGGTCATACAAAAAGCTTTTTTCCTAGCGCATCAGCAACTGCAGCAGCTCCTGTTCCTATTGAAGCTCTATCTGCTGCTGCTGCAAAAGTTCTTGTAGCTGTTCCTGCTAAACCAGCAGCTGCTTCTACGAATCAGCTCTTTGAGTGTAAGGGTTGATTTATTATCGAAAGCATCCCATTGTTCTAAAGTCCAGAGTATTTCCACCTAAATCAATTTAGGTACTATCACCATCTTAATATTGACTTGATGAGAACTCATTTCAACTCAGAGTGATTGATCGATGACTCAGGTCGGGATGAACGCAATACCAACCCCATGCAATTGCAAAGACTTAGTTGGATTTGTAGTTGACCCTGTGAGCTTATTCATTCATCCCTAGTTCCACCTAAATTAATTTAGGTACTATCACTTTCTTAATATTGAGTTGTTGAGAACTTATTTCAACTCAGAGTTGTTGGGATTTTTAAACAAATATTTATATCTGTTATAATAGATGACTGAGCTATTCAGATTTCTAAATAGATATTTATATTTGTTGTAACAGATGGAATATCTATTTGAAAGTCTTTTTTTTCTTTTAATTTTAAAGCAAGCTTCTGTCCGAGTAGATAAAGTAGTAGTTACTACTAAAGGCGGTAAAAAATGTTTCTTGGATAACTCAAAAGTGAGTTCATTGAGCAGTCTTATCTTGTCTTTTCAATGTCACTAATCTTCCTCATAACCCTTAAATTATTAATGAAATTAATGAGTATTAATTAATGAATATTGAAAACCCCCACATCTATGTACATAATACATCTATAAAAATTATCTCATCTCTCCTGCTTCAGCTGCAGCCTTAAATTTATTTTATTCAACTCTCATCTTCTTTTTTCTCTCCTCTTTAGGGTTATCACAACCTTTTTTCTCTCTTTTCTCTTCTTTTATCATAAAGATCCTTTCAGATCTAAACCGATCCATATATTTCTTTGACTAAAATTGTTATTTTGATCCTCTCTTTGACATTAAGGTATAGTTTATTATAGCTCTTTTATTCTTTTCTTCTTCTATGCAAGTTATTTACATCTATTTTTTTATTTAATTACTATTTACCCATATCACATTTATTTAAAATTTTAAGGAAATTTTAAGTGTTGAATAAATGAACCGAGAATTTTTATTACAATATGCAAAAAAGTCATTTGTTGGGAGAAGTTTAAAAGCCTTGTTGGCAGTATCATTTTTTTGTATGTATTTTGTTTGTTTCTTTATTGTTGATGCTATTATTGATGTTGTTGGTGGGGTTGGCATTGTTGGAACTTGTGGTGTGGTATTGTTGATGGTGTTAGAACAAAGGATGTTGCTTCTTTGTTGTTGATGATGTTGTTGGAACAAATGTTGTTGTTTCTTTATTGTTGATGTTTTTTATTTATAGTTTATGCTGTTGTTGATGTTGCAACAGATAGAGAAACTGTTGGAATAAATCAAACCCCCAGCAAGGCTGGTTTGATATATTCTAACAGACTCCACATCTATTGCAACAGACTCCACATATGTTGCAACAGACTCCACATCTGATGTAATAGACTCTACATCTGTTGTAGCAGATGAATAATGTTCTTTTTGTAACATTAATTTTTTTCTGCTTCTTTTTAGAGATAAGGAACTGAAAGTTGATAAACTTTTGCCCGACCATCATAAGAGGCTGCAGTAAAGATGGGTTGGGAGGAATAAGCTGCATGCAGATGGAACCACTTCATATGTGGGAGGTATGTATTACTGATAATGTTATCATGGAAACACACATAGAGTATACTGATTTTGTGAATGCTATTTTTACTAATTAGTCATAAATCATTCAAATAAGATATCTGTAATTTTACAGTTAAGTTTGTTAGGTCTGAACTGATAAGGCTGAGGGACCATGAATATGGTTCTGATACCCTATTAAGATTTAATGTCGGTTGTTGCTCATGTTTATTTGTCAAACATTGTGAACGGATCTAGTTTTGGTGTCATTGTAAAGAGATTCAATAGCAATTAGAATAAATTTTAGGGTTCATTGGACTTTGAAAAGGCCTTCAAAGCCTAGCACTCCATATAACAATAATGAAAAACCAACATAGTTATTACCCTAGCCAAAATTTATATGTTTGGGGTGCTCGGGGTGATGATTATACGCCAGAAGGTGCGGTAGAAGAATACCCTCGAGGGAAAATGGATGGTTGATGAAAGGCTATATCATCTGAGAGCTAATTGAGGAAGATACATTGGGTAGAAAGTAACTTCTAGCGAATCTGGCTGATTAAATTATCCTAAAACATGAGAAATTTGTATCAAGTGCAAATATGAAAGTGCATATGGTAATGAAAAATCATTTGTTGTTTCTCTCAAAGAAAAATAGTATAGATGGACACTTTTCTAGGGAGCTGCGACTAGGTAGTGTTGTCGGGATTATCACCTAGATAGAAAATAGCAGAAGAGCAAGAAAGTCATCTTAAGGGAATCAAGGGTTGAAATGTTGTACAGCAAGTCTAGAAAACTTCTACCAACAGCAACTGCAGTTAAAGTAAGAAATCTAAGTGAAGGCGGCAATTTTTGTATTTTAAATTGCATCCCATGCCTTCTTATTTGTGGTTCTGATTAGGTCCACTACTGTTGACCTGATTGGAACCATAAACGAGATTGAAAGAAAAATTGAGTTTCATTACTTCCTTAGCAATATGGTTATAATTGATTATGTTTTCTTGCCTTAGCATGCTTTCAACATTCCTTAGAGAAGATCAGAGGCTTGCTGCAGTATGTGAATCCCGATAATTTTAAAGCTTGTATCTGGCTTGTTGATTCTATATTCAAGCTGGTCATTGTCATCTTTAAAGTTGGTAGAGAGTTCCTAATCTCTTGTGAGCTCGATTAGGAACACTACCTTCAAAGTTGTGGCATTCTAGAAACCCTTCAGAACACTTTCTTTATAAGCCTTAAAGGATACATATATGGTCGTTGTGTATGTTTTTACGTCATAATGTGTTGATGCACAGTCAAGATGTGGTCTCAACCATTGAACAACTCACTTTTATCGAGCGTTGCTCAATGCAGCTTGGTCAACCAACCTTCAAGGGATTTTATAAATTAATAAGCAAGGAGTTACATAATATTTTCTCTAAACCGACTCTACAAAGCTTATCAAATGTTATGTAACTCCAGGCTCATTACCCTATCAAAAAACTTTGTCTGAATTGGTGGAAAAATCAAACGAGCTCAATCTCTCAGCCTTTTTGCTAATCGCTCTTCTCCAATTATAGATATCAAGATATCCGCCATGCAAAAGTCTACACCATCGCCAGAAATGCTTGTCAGGGCGCAAGTCTTCAGAAGGCATCAATAGTAATCCCTCAATATCACTTGATATTGAGAGATGCCTAGTCATGCCTTCCCAAAACTTTTCCTATAGTAAGAATTTCTACTGATGACAAGATATTCACCATGCAAAAGTCTATACCGCCAGCAGAAATACTTGCCATAGTGAAAGTCTTCAGAAGGCATGACTAGTAATCTCTTAATACCAAGGAAGTCTTGTACGAAAATCTTCAAAAGAAATTCGAAAATAAGGAAGTTTTCAGCAATGACTACACATAATTACCACCAACACCCTCACCAGATTCACTCCACGTTCAAAAGGAGAGGCAGAAATATTTTTATTGCATTCGCATGTTATTTGTTTAACAAATCAAACAAAGATGATATACAAATGCAAATGAAAATATTTCTGCCTTTCCTTTTGAACAAGGAGTTAATTTGGTAAGGTTTTTCATGCCGTAATTATGTGTAGTCATCTTCAAAAACTTCTTTATTTTTGAATGTCTTCTGAAGACTTTCGTACAAGACTTCCTTGGTATTGATAGATTACTAGTCATGCCTTCTAAAGACTTGTGCCCTCGCAAGCATTTCTGGCGACGATGTAGATTTTTGTATGGCGAATATCTAATCATCTATAATTGGAGAAGAGCGATTAGCAGAAAGGCAGACAGATTGAGCTCGTTTGATTTTTCCACCAACTCGGTTAAAGTTTTTTGATAGGGTAATAAGCCTGGAGTTACGTAATGTTTGATAGGCTTTGTAGAGTCGGTTAAGAACAAACGTTACGTAACTCCTTGATTATTAATTTATCAAATTCCTTGAAGGTTGATTGACCAAATTGCATTGAGAAATGCTCGATTAAAGTGAGTTGTTCAATGGTTGGGACCACATCTTGAGTGTGCATCGACATATTTTGACCTAAAACAAACACAATAACCCTTCATTTATCCTTTAAGGTTTCTGAAAAAAGTGTTCTGAAGGCCTTTTTTAATGCCACAACTTTGAAGGTAGTGTTCCTGATTGAGCTCACAAGAGATCAGGAACTCTATATCAATTTCAAAGATGACAACGACCAGCTTAAATGCAGAATTAGCAAATTGGAGGTAAGCTTGAAAATTATCAGGATTCACATACTATAGCAAGCATTTGATCTTCTCCAAGGAATGTTGAAAGCATGCTAAGGAACACAATCAATTATAACCATATTGCTAAGGAAGTAATGATACTCAATTTTCCTTTCAATCTCATTTGTGGTTCCGATCCGGTCAACAACAATGGACCTAATTGGAACCACAAATAAGAATGCATGGGATGTAATTTAAAATTCAAAAATTGCCTCCTTCGCTTAGTTTCGTTACTTTAACTGCAGTTGCTATTGGCGCAAGTTTTCTAGACTTTCTTGGTTTTCTATTATTTTCTATCTAGGTGATAATCCTGACCACGCTACCTAGTCATAGCTCCCTAGCAAAGTGTCCATCTATATTATTTTTCTTTGAGAGAAATAACAGACGGATTTACATTACCAGATACACTTTCATATTTGCACTTGATTCAGATTTCTCAGGTTTTAAGCTAATTTCATCGGCCATATTTGCTATAAATTCCTTGCTACCTTATGTCTCCTCTACAATTAGCCCTCAGATGATATAGTCTTTCATCAACTCCCCTTTCCCTCACAAGCATTCTCTTTCGGCTCCTTCTGGTGTATAATCATCTTCTCAAACAATCCTTCCATATAAATTTGGGTCGGGGAATTTCTATTGGTTTTTTGTTCTTGTTTGATGCAGTAAAAGGCTTCGAAGGCCTTGTTAGAGGCCAATGCACACTTAAAGTTAAGTCCAATCGCTATTGGATCTCTGAAATGATACTAAATATTAATCTCTTCTCAAAACTTAACACATAAAAACATGAGCAATAACCACCAGTAATACACAACAGGGTGTCTGCACCATCAAACTTAACTGTACAATGTAGGATCTTGTTTGAGTGATCAGTGCCTAACCGGTTAAAAACTGCATTCACAAAAATATTGTACTTTGTGTGTGTTGTCCCGGTGACCTTATCAGTAATACATACTTAACTCCCACACATATGATAGTGGATCCATCTGCACGCACCTTATTCTTCCTAGCCCATCTATGGCTTAAATTGAATAAACAGATGACTAGCTAGTTGCAATATATTCCACATTTGTTTATATTGTCAAATAATTGGAGACATCTGTTACGACAGATGATCAACCTGTTGAAACATATGACTTATCTATTGGAGAAATCAAACAGATATATACATCTATTGTAATAGATTGTCAATATGTTGTAAGTTATCTAACAGAAGGAATATATTTTGCAACAGATTACCCATCCGTTAGATTTATTTTAAAACAATTTTCTTTTCTTTTTGAGATACAATAATTTATAAATAGGTCCCTCCTTACAAATATGGATGATCCAGATTCGTACAAGAAGATTCATATCGAGTCCTTGCAGGAACTTTAAAGGCAGTTTGATGAACTCTTGAGAGATTTGGCTGACTTCGGAGCAAGGCTGAGGAGGGCCTTGCTACTTTCGGATGAAAAATGTTCGATTGATAATAATAATAATAGTAGTAATAATAATTAGATATTTTTTTTATTTTAGCGTATGTATTTTCCTCCTTTTATATATTGGATCTACCCAAGGGATTCAAAAATCTATGTTTCATTTGGTGGTCGATTTTGAATTTTTAATTCTTATTTAGTATTTAATTATCATTCTGTTTATTCCTTATTCTCAACATGTCGACGGTTGGTGGTAGGGATTGAGCAATTTATGTCAATAGAGGTTAATCTGATGCGCTAGATCGATCATATGTTGCACAACCGGTTATTAATAAAAAAGGATTATTCTTGTTATCGAGAGGGTGAAAAAACATGACTTTTCAATTATTTAATATGAAAAATGGTTCGTAAATAAATAATAAGAAAATAAATGATAAACATAATTCATAACCGTAAAAGAACGGTTATTTAATTTTAATAACTGATCGTGACTTTTCACCATTTTTGTTTTTGAATTTATTTTTTAAAATTATTTATTATATAATAAAAATAGTCACAATATTGGATTAATTAACTTATAGGATGATTGTTAGGAAAAAGGTGAAGAGTGGTGACTTTTTATCTAAAATAAAAACACATACATTTAACAGTGTTGCTGATGCATCAAATTTCCCATCTGTTACGACTGATGTATCAGCTGTTAAAAGAAATAAAAAAAGCTATTAAAATAGATTGTCTATTTGTTGCTACAGATGGTATATCTATTGCAACTGATGGTTTATCAGATTCAACAAATATACAATCTGTTGCTAGAAAATAAAAATTATTATTATTTTATTAAAGAAATTGAAAAGGTGTTTTTTAAATATATAAAATAAAAAATTCATCAAATTTGGATTAATGATATGATGATAGTTTTTTTTAAAAGTAGATTATATGTTGCAACAGATATATTATCTGATGCAACAGGTTCTTTATTGTTGCAACAGATGATATATCTGTTGTCACAAATGAGTTATCTGATGAAACCTTTATAGAATTTGTTGTCACAACTCAATAAAAATGGTTCTTGGAAAGAACTAATTAATAATAATAATAATCTGAAAAGTCATGACTTATCACAATATTTCTTAATTTAATTAAGACATTACTTTTCATAGTAATAAAAAATGTAATTAATAAATGGAGGTGAACAGTTAGATTATATGTTGCAATAGATAGATTATCTGATGCAACAGGTTTTATATTTGTTGCAACAGATGATATATATGTTGTCATAGATGAGTTATCTGATGCAACAGATATAGAATAGGTTGTCACAACTCAATAAAAACGATTATTGGAAAGAACTAATTAATAATAATAATCTGAAAAGTCATGACTTATCACAATATTTATTTTCTTAATTTAATCAAAAATGTAATTAATGAATAGAGGTGAACAGTTGCACCTTTTTGCCTCTTATTCAAATTCAATCCTCTATAAATAGGTTCCTCCTTACTCAATTGTTCATCCAACTATACTCTATTTATTTATTGTATCTCGTCTTTCATATTACACCTGCACTTCCACCACTTTCTCTTCCCTGACTAAGGTAAGTGTTTTCCTTGCCAATTTGTAGTTTACGTTGTATTACATTCGGTTATTCTTAAGATCTTTACTTTTGATTTTATGTTTTTTGTCAATTCACATGTGTTCTAGATTATAGATGACCCAGTGTGGAACATTGCTTTTCTGCAAGACGCTGTGAATGAACTTCAGAATTAAGTTCGTGACCTGCAATGGGAACTAGGAGGAGTTATAGCAAGAATGCTTCGCGAGATATACAGGCTGAGAAGGGTCTTGCTACTTCCTGTTGAAGATTGGCCGACTGGCAATAATGATAATAATAATAATTAGGTTATTATTTTTCTTTTAGTCTATTATATGTATTTTTATTTATTTTTGTTTAATAAAAGAATTATGTTTGATCTTTGACATTTTAATCCATATTTAATTTTCATTCTGTCTATTATCTTCTCAACAAACATGTCGACGATTCGACGTAAAAAGGAATAATTTAGATATACCAGTAGCAATACCAAGATCTATCTGTTGGGTTTGTGGCAGGGACTGATGTGTTGTTCAAAATAGATTACTCATATGTTGCAATAGATAAGAAGTCTGTTTCAACAAATGATTAGTTTGTTGCTTAACTTTGACGTTTTAATTCATACTCCCTCTGTCTCAAATTACCCATCCCAAATTGAGATGACACATTGGTTAAGAAAAATAATTAATAACATGTCTAGTTTACCTAAAACCACTGATCAGTTGGTGGGACAGTAGACGTGTTTGAAATAACAATTGTTTGCTATTCAATCGAAATTTCATAAATGATGTTTCCATTTTAATTTGAAGAAAAAGTGATTAATGCAAATGGTAAAACATGGATTTTTTTAAATCTTTTCTTGATTAATGAAAAAGACAAGTAAAATAAGAAATCAAATTAGGAAATTTAGGACCGGTAATTGGACGTAAGGAATAATTTTGAATCCAGTAGCAATAGAAAGAGTTGAAACATATTGGTTATCTGTTGGGTTTGTGGCAGGGGCTGATTTAAGTTGTTTGTTCATGCATTGCAATAGATAATTAGTCTGGTGCAATAGATAAACAGTCTGATACAACAGATAATAAGTCTGATCCAATAGATAAATAGTCTAATACAACAGATAAATCTTCTGATGCAATAGATTACTGATCTAATGCACCAGATGATTGATCTGTTTAAATTATGGGCACTTATATTGGATTCATGATTGGGGTTCTATCCCTTATTGGAAAAACAGCAGTGTAAATACGAATAAAAATCATAATTTTACATACCAAAGTCACCTATGAAGTAATGCCAAAGTGGAAATTGATGTAGTAAAAAAAATTTTATCTAAGAAATTGGTCAGATAGCAGCAGTAGCGTTGTACCAACAACAACAACAACAAATAGTCGACAAGAAGAAGATGAAGATGATAATAAAGTAGAAGATGATGATAATGAAGCAGAAGTTAATGAATAAAGCAGCAGAAACAATGAATAACAAAAATCACTAAGATAGAGAAAACAACAATGGATGAGAAAAGAGAGAAATACGCCTTTTTCCCCTCTGTTTCCTGTTATTTTAGGTAAACATTGTGATCAAAGTGTAAATTCAAAAACTTGTGGGTTATTTTCAAACTTTTGCAAATTTCTTAATCCATAATAAAGTAATTGCCACCTCAACTCAATAATTAAGACTTGTGTCACCCACACCTCATTTTAAAAGTCTTTTATCACCTATAGCCCAAAGCCCTTATAGACTTAAATATAAGAGTAGATTTCGTGTTAGGATCAGACTTTATGATACAAAATAATGGAGGGTGTTTGTTTACCAAAAAATGGGTAATTTTTGTGAGTAATATTGCACTGGTACAGACACAACCTATACTGACTAAATATCACTTTCTTGAAAATAAGCCAGAACAAGGCTCAGACAATCCAATAGAAAGGTTAGATAATCAGATACAACCTGAAATATCGCTAGAATGTGATAAGGGAGAAAAGTATACATGTAATGATAATAAAAAGATAACAATGTATGAAGAATTACAAGATTAATTAACAATAGAAGAAATAGAAAAGAATTACACTTTAATAGATATAGATACATAATTATACAATTTTAAAAAAAGGTATACAACAAATAGGAGTAATAAAGGATCAAAAAGACCTAGATAAAATAATACAAATCCTAGACAAACTAGAAATAATTGGAGAAAAACCCCTACAACATTGGGACTCCAATCAAATTACCTTCAAATTAGAAATAATAATTCCAGAATATACTAAAAAAACAACATCTATAGAAGCTACAAACGAAGATCTTAAAGATTTTGAGATACAAATAAAAGAATTAATAGAATTAGGGATAATTAGAAAATCCAAATTAAGACATAGATCATCATCCCTGATAGTAAGAAATCATAGCGAAATAGTACGACAAAAAGCTAGAATGGTAATAAATCACAAAGACTAAATGATAATATTTTAATGGATGGGTATAAATCACTAGACCAAACAGAATTAATAAACAGAATACAAAGAAGGATAATATTTAGTAAGTTTGACTATAAATCCGGGTATTGGCAAATCAAAATGCACGAAGATAGTACAGAATGAACAGCTTTTACATGTCCAGAAGGATATTTTGAGTGGCTGGTTATGCCATTCGGATTAAAGATAGCTCCTTCAATTTTTCAAATGAAAATGGATAGTATTTTTGGAGATTATAAAAATTTTGTACTAGTTTATGTAGATGATATTCTAGTTTTTAGTATTATCATGCGAGAACATTTAGGGCATTTATATCAAGTGTTTAAATTATTTGTAGGCAATATAATAATAATAAGTAGAAAGAAAATGAAATTATGTAAAAGCAGTATTAATTTCTTAGAAGTAGTCATTGGAGATGGAAGAATAAAATTACAACTAAATATAGCTAAAAAGGTATAAGAAATGCCAGACAGATTAGATAAAACTAAGGATATACAAAAATTTTAGGATTATTAAATTATGCTAGATCTTTTATTAAGGATTTAGGAAAGATAGTAGGATCGTTATATTCTAAAACATAATCAAAAGGCCAAAAGACTTTTAATATTGATAACATAAAATTGGTCCAACAACTTAAGTGCATGATTCAAGATATCCCAGATTTAACACTACCATTAGAAACCGATTATCTCATAGTCGAGACAGATGGAAGTCTCTGCAGATGGAGAGCAATATTAAAAGCAAAACCTAATAAATATAGTGAGAAAAAGGATGAAAACATTTGTGCTTAATCAAGTGGAAAATATAAAGAAAAACGCATTCTAAATAGTATAGATGCAGAAACCTTAGCAGTAATCTATGATTTAAATAGTTTTAAGCTATATATATTAAATAAACCTGAAATATTAGTAAGAACAGACTGCAAAGCCAAAGTAGAATTTTATCAGAAAATAAAAGAAAAGAATAGTAGTAAAAGGAGGTGGTTGAATTTTTTAGATGCCACTTCAATCTATAACATTGTACTAGAACACATTAAAGGAAAGGACAATAACTTAGCCGATCAACTTATTAGACTAATAAAATAAGACAACTAACGAGTTTTATTTCAGTATGTATACAGGTAAAGGAAAAGGTAAGGCTGAAGCCTCATCTTCTCAAGACTACTTGACAAAGCTAATAAGCAACACGCACTATGACCCCTTACAATGTTGGAACATCCCAAGTTAGAAAGAATGATTTTTGGGCCACATAATCTCATCAGTTATGAACCACCCAATTTGACTTTCAAACTCAGACCAGATGTGTGAGTGGATAAACAACAGATCTGCCTGATAGACAATTTGTGAATTTCCTACAATAAGACACTTAGAGAAAATGGCTATTTCATTTCAGTTCTAAATGCCTTAAGTTATTATTTTACTGAGAAAAGCAACACTAACAGATTTATATTTTATGTTGTTCATAAAGGGAAAAACACAGGGAGTATTTCAGACATGGATAGAAGTAATGGACTCTGTAAAAGACTATCTAACTCCTCTCTATAAAGGCTTCAATGATCTCACAGAAGCATTAGATTATGCCCGAGGAAATTTAGAGTCAAATTATTATATTACTCCAACTCTAAGACCAGATATGAAAAAAGTCCCCCAATATAATATTGAAAAAGACGTAGACAAAATCATTTTTTGCGATCATTGTTCTTCCATGACCTAAGCCTTTAAAAAACTAAATCACGCAAATGAGATTTTAAGACAAGATAATGAAAATCTTATAAATGAAAAGGGAAAAATGTTAGAACATATAGGTATTTTACAAGACCATATCAAGATTCATCATTATGAATTATCACAACAGACTCAACAACTTTATGAGACTCAAATTGTCCCAAAGAGTTCTCCATCTTCTTAAAAAATGGATAAGAAGCATGTGCATTCTCTAATGAATGCAGAAAGACCCATTGTATCGGGTAATGATACAGATAGTCTAGTTCAAATAGTAACTGGTAAAGACACATCAAATCCATTAATAGGTGTACATTCTCTAATGAATGCAGAAAGACCTATTGTATTGGGTAATGATACAGCTAGTCCAGTTCAAACGGTAACTGGTAAAGAAACATCAAATCAGTTAATGGCTGACACTTTGCTAAAAAGTGTAGGGAGAATTCTCCCAGCTAGTTTTAAGATAACCAGTACTCAAACACTAGAAGAAGAAACATCAGCAAGAACCCAAGATAAAAATAAAAAAATTTTCTACTTACGAAGAAAGAAAAGCAGCAAAAGAAATATAAAACAAATGATAGCAGACTCTATCAAAAAATTATTAGCAGAACAGCCAAAAGAAATAACAATAGAAAACCAAGGCCACAGCCAACATCCAGGATTTTTCCAAGAAAAGAGACAAGATCTAGAACTGGAACAATACTAGGTCTATCAAATGAAGACAACGACGAAAATGATCCTACAATAGAAGATGATTATAACTCAACTATGGATCAATTTGCTCAATACCCAAATGCAGATGATGACTCAGGAATGAGTTTTAATACAGAAGCATTAAACAACCTAAAAACGTAAGAAGAAAAGACAAAACCAAAGATCCAAGAAATGACGTAAAAATTAAAAGGCTGATGTTAGGATGAAAGACAAGTGGACGGAAATAAATAAAATAGAAAATAGGACCATGTGATGATGGGGCCCACAAAGTGTACCGAGCATGAAAATTTTTTAAAATACATTTGAAGTCTGAATTTGAAGTCAGCCAGATGCCTATAAATATCCTCTTAATCAGACTTAAGGAGACAGAATGAAGAAAGAAATCAGAGCTCAATCTCAAGAATAGAAAAAATATTAGTGAGAATTTCTTAGTTTTTTTTTTCAAAAAAAAAAGAGTGAGTAAGTAAGAGTGTAAAATAGTTCTAAGTTCTCTCTCACCGTAGAAAAGAAGTTCTTCGGGGCTCCCAAAAAAGAAACCTCTCTTCATCTTAAGACATGTGAGTAGCTTGTTCTCATTGTATCTCTCTCCCTATTATGTAAATTTTATTTGTTTCTATCAAGTTCATATGTTTTCTTGCAGTTGTTTTTTGTTAAGATTATAGGTTTGATAGCCGTGCGGACTACCGCCAGCCTTCAAACTCTATAAAATTGGTACAGTTCTTATAAAATACCCCTAGTATATGGTTATTCTCTCAGTGTTTTAGCAGTAACGATGGATTAATCTATAAATTTCTAGGGATTTGAAAAAGTCCAAAGTACTATTTGAAAGGACTATTGTGTTATCCCGGGGTGTAATTAAAGAAGATATTGCTAAAATAACTAATACTGAAGAAAAGAGATAAGCAGGGTATAAAAATATATATATATATATATATATTATATTTTGGGGAGAAAACATACTTTGACTTGAAAACTTCACATGATTAAGAACGAAGGAGGGAGTACTGAGTATATATGTGTGTTACAAGGAATCAAAAGTGATATAGAATACTCAAATTTGCAGTATTTCTTATTGTAGTCTAACTTTTTTTATTAATCTGGAAATAGTTAGTTTATATATATATATATATATATATATATATATACTAGTTTAGGTATATGCACCTCACGTGTGTACCTCACTTTAATGAGTTCAAACGCTACACTAAATAAGGTATTTGTTTAAATAACAAAGATGAATACAATAATTAAATTCAAAGTCTTTTGAATATGTAAAGATGGAGAATTTATTTAATTAAACCTAATCTTTATCTAAAAAAATTCTAAAAGCCGACCGACATTCATCAACCACTTGCAAATACAACAAAGCAATAGGATAATAGAGATATTAAAACAGTATAATTAAACCTAATTTTTACACAAAAAATTTCTCAAAGTCAACCCGTAAACTACAAAATAATACAATAATAGATATTTAAACAATAAAATTAAATTCACTCTTTAAATTAAAAAATTCCTCAAAGCAGAGATATAAAAACAATACAATTAAACCTAATCTTTACCTAAAAAAATTTCTTAGAGCCGACCAACATTTATCTACCACTTGTAAATTACAACAAAATAATACGATAATAGAGATATCAAAATAATACAATTAAACCTAATTTTTGCAAAATCAAAAACTTCTCAAAGCCGATAGACAATCATCTACGACCTGAAAACTACTGCAAAATAATACACTAATAAAAATATCAAAACAATACAATTAATATAACCTTTACCTAAAAGAGAAGAATGTTAGGGAAAAATATTAAATAGACTCAACCAGCAACACAAATTAGATGAATTAAGAATGGATGCAAAGATAAGACGAGTAACTTAAGGACATAAGGATTACGGTAAGCAAAGCAACTTTTAAGCTGGCATAACAATTAATATTGGGTTTAAATTAGTTACTAACATTGGCAACAATATAGGAGTAGAAAACATAAGAAAAAAGGTGAATTGGTGAAAGAAATTGTATCTAAAATTCTGGGAAAGAGACAAAAGCTAAGATAAATCTAGCGACAAAAGCTGAGACAGCAGGAGATAAATTAGTTGGATCTTATTAACATATTTATAGAAGCAGTGAACTCTTTGTCCTAATTTAATTAAAAATGGATTTTGCTTTTTTTGGTTTCAAGTAGAATAGGACTTTTCTCTTGTCCTATTTTACTTTGTTAAGTAGAATAGGACTTTGTTAAATAGAATATGGAGACACTGCAATGAGTAGAATAGGATTTTGTTAAGTAGAATAGATCTTTGTTAAATAGAATATAAACAGGACTTTGTTGTTTGGAATAGGACTTTCTTGATTTGTTTTTTCGAATTTATGTGATTGACATTGAATAAAATAGGACTAAATTTTGTATTTTAAAAGGCAAAAAGACGATTTTGTCTAAAGGAGAGACTTTTAATGAAGAGCAAAAAGTTCAAATGAGATTTATAAGACCCTTCACATTTTTAATATAACTAGTTTAGTGGCACGTGTAACTTTTGATTATTTAAAATTAAACAATTTTGTTTATTGTGAAAGTTTTTAATGAAGTGGAAAAATTTCAAATCAATTCTCAAAGATCCTTCACACGTTAATATAATAATGTAAACATAATATATATTTTATTGTAAAAATATATATATTTTACCACCAGAAGTTTCAAGTGGTTAATGGATCCTCACTTATGCATTTGTTATGCAGTACCTCTATTTCTTGCTGCTAGAGAATAAGAGAGACGCATCGATTTGAACCATATTTGTAGTGGAATTATATTTTTAATTCTTTTATATTTAAAATCTTTTCTTATTTTTTAAAGTTAAAATCTTTAGAAAATCTTTGATTATTTACTTAAATTTTTTACAAATTTGATATTTCTTATACTTTTCTTATTCTAACACTTTCATATTTATTTCTAGATTTTTCAAATCTCTTAAAATGAAAAAGATATTAAGTATCATTAGTTCTGATTATCTCTAATAAAGAAAGGTTTATTGTAATTATTTAATTAATTTCAAACTCTTAAATATTAGAAAAATAGTGAAAAGAGGATTTTATCTAAAGAAGAGACTTGTAATGAAGGACAAAAATCTATAAAAAGCAAAACAACAAGTTAGCTAAGACAGTAATACAGAAGAATTAATTGAACAACTAAAGAAGATAGAAATAACTCCTCAAAAGGAATTAAAAGAAACTAAAGCAAATAAACCAACTTAACCCAAAGCATGGACTTTTCTTCAACATCCACAGACGGATAAGATAGACCAAGATCAAACTTTACCCAGGAAAGATTAAAAACCAGCATATTATTCAAAATCATAAATAGACCAAAAATGACCCCAAGACAAAAGCTAGAAGAGATAGTAGATGTAGACAAAGATATATAGTTTTCTCAATAGAATAAATTAAAATTATTAAGTGCTAAAACTTTGTATAATGAAGGAATGTTTTCACTAGCTCAATTATATAAACATTATAGAGATGAACAATTGAGCGTAATTAGTAAAGATAGCTCCAATATAAATCTAATAAGCTCAGAATCCTTAAAGCAAATTGACAAATCAAATATGAGCCTCATGCACATGGGACTTATAGTTGTAGGTTTAAAAGGTCTAACTAGAAAAAATCTAGGAACTAAAGTATTAGTTACAATATATGATATTAGATGGTCAGACTCAAAAAGATCTATAATAGGAATAACAGAAGTAGACATGTCAACAAATAGAGTACTTTTTTATTGTAGTCCAGACTATATGATAAACTCTTTAGAATTTGAAAAATACATAAAGATAGGAATTCAGACTAAAGGATATGAAGAAATGAATAATGGAAATAATTTACTAGTATGTGTAGGATTTATAGAAAAACTGGCCACTAATTGTAGTATTAAATTTAATTTAAAGTTAGATGATGTAGTAAGTTTAATGGGAAATAAGGGTATTAGATTAATGAAACCCCTAAAGATAAATTCAGAAGACTATGCAGGATTGGAATGGAACTTAGAAAAATTTACAAAGAAAGAGACATTAAAACCAACCAATCATTTAATGTATATAAATAATAAAGGAGAAACTTCAGTGAGATTCACAGAATACCAATACATAAATGAAAGAGAAATTGATGAAGAAATTAAAGATTGTGAGAACACTGATTTTATGAATTTGAAAATAATAGAAGAAGGTTTTGAAATAAATAAGGTTATAATGAAAGTAGAGGTACTTTACGAAATAAATAACAAGAGAATGTTCAAATCTATAGGATGTAAAATAAGAAACCTTAACCTCACCGAAACTAAAGAACATTTTGTAAAATGTGAACTAAGAACTGATAATTATGGTTATACACATAAAAAAGAACAAAAAAGCAAGGACTTAGAGACAATCTATAGTGTAGATGAGATAGCAAGTATAAAAGAATTTATGGAAAGCGTTGCAAGCCCTTTTCAGAGAATAACAGGTATGCAAAGAGTAAATGTAACAACAAAAAATTTACCAGGATATAGGGTATTGAGAATAAACCCTGAAGAACAAATAGAACGAGACATAAAACCAAAGGGAAGAAGAATGCCAATAGAAGAACCTATTAGATTACAAGAAGGTGGTAATAAAGAAAAAAATTTAAATCTGCCAGCCCATCATCCTCAGGCATGTAATCATGTAATAGATATATGGAAGAATGTAGTAGTAGCAGACTACATACAACACATGCAGGGTAATCAAGAACCAAATACAAAAATCATGTATAGATATTTAGAAACTTTTCTAGGAGAAAGCACTAAAGCACTATGGGAAGCATATAAGACAATATTCCCAGAAGATTTCCAGGTATTAGTAGAAATGGGAGCAAACCCATTCAGTTTTGTAAATAAAGTACATACTCTACTAATGGGCGAAGATCCCAATAGTGGATTAGTGATATTACAGCAAAGAGCGTTAATAAATTTAGAACAGTTAAGTATTAATAATTGGTCAAAAATTAAATATTTTCTAAATGACTACTTTTATTACTGCACAATTAGTGGAAACTCGTTTGATCAGATGCTAGGACAAAGTTTATTTAATAAATAACCAGGAGCGTTAGGAAGAGAAATAGAAGAGAAATGGTCTAAAAGAGAAGGAGTAGTACAAAATCCAAATAATAAATGGTCAGTAGGACAGAGAATACAACACGTAATGAAAATATTACAAGAGAAATGTACAAATATACAAATACAAAAATAATTAAAAAGAAGCGATACAGATTTCTATAAAAACATATATACTACTCTACATTATATCAAGATTATAGGAAGTAAAAATATAAAAAACCGAATAAAAAAGACTTTCGCCCTAAGAAGAAATATTACTTAAGCAGATCAGAAGCTAAGAAGCCATACCTAGATGAAAAAAACATGTAAGAAAGTATAATACAAGCAGAACCTATAAAAATAAATTAGAATGTTTTACTTGCGGAAGTATAGAACATCTAGGAAATACTTGCCCCAAAAGAAACGGTAATAGATCTAGGAATGCACAATTAATAGAGGATTTAAATGAAAACTTGGTAAATGTAGATGAATATATTCCAGACAATGAAAGTATATACTCTATCAGGAGTATGGAAGTATTCGAAGAGGAAAGAGACAAAAATAATTCCTCAGATTCTGAAGAAGACAAATTTATAAATGAAATAGGATTAGAAAAGATAAATCCAGACTATCATGATTTAGTCAATTTAATAGAAGAATGTGAACATGAATTTGAAAAAGGAAAAAAACTAGATAGTAACTAGTGTTCATTCTGTAACTGGTTTCCAAGTAAAAATAAAAGGGCAAAATGTAGGAAATGTTATAAAGAAGGATGCATAAAATGAATAGAAAAAACCTCAGAAATCCTAAAAATCTAAAGATCAACAAATAATTCAAATAATGTTTACAGAAAAGAACCAATACTTAGAACATCAGATGATAGAATATTAGAATTAGAAGAAAAACTAAAAAGGTTAGAGATAAGTGTATACAACCTCGAAAAACATAAAGAAGTAATTAAAGAAGAAGATTTATTGGAAGTAGAACTGTTAAATACATCTCTTAAAAATGATAAAGGTAAACAAAAAAAATCAATGAATATACCCTTTGAAGGAATGGTATATAATGAAGAAAAGAACATTAGTACAGTTAAAGTTTTAGTAAGAATAAAAATTCAGGATTATGAGTTCGAGACATTAGCTATAGTAGATTTAGGATGTACAAAAAGCATATTAAATAGTAGAACTTTACCACAAAATTAATTAAAAAATTACCAAAATCCCAAAAATCCATACAAATGGATGGAACCCATAACACCTACACTGAATATATACAAAGAGAAAGAATAAGTTTTATCAATACTTGTGAAAAGTTTTACCAACCATCGTATAAACTCAATGACATACTAGTTAGAGACTTGAGAAAATTAAAGAAAAGGTGTCTTTTAAGTCTTGAATAAAGGATTGGAGACATTGACTAACTTAAAGGGTCAAACATTATTAGGAAACTTGATTAAGTTAATTGTGGACTTGATTAATATTTTCAAAACTTTTTAATCTTTTCAAATAGAAATCAACCCACACCCCTCTTCAATCCAAATTAACCAGTCTCTCTCCTCTCTCTCTCGACAGCTTCTCTCAACTCTCTCCCAACCAACAGTTCTACAAAATTCTCCCATCAATCCCCGATGACTTTAACCTTAGGAGAAAAATAGTCGATCGAGTTCCCTTTCGACTTTCAACCATTAATCGATGTGAAGACTTTTCCGGCAACAACAAATTTGAGTTATTTGTCGTCCCATTTCCTTTTTC
This sequence comes from Capsicum annuum, assembly GCF_002878395.1. NCBI lineage: Eukaryota > Viridiplantae > Streptophyta > Magnoliopsida > Solanales > Solanaceae > Capsicum > Capsicum annuum. The sequence continues at coordinate 1,913,282 of NW_025820315.1, forward strand.
ACAGGTAAAAAATTATAAAGAAACAGAGGAACTTGAGCCAACTACTCTTCTAGTATTGAAATGTGGACTGAATAAAATCCTAATTTTTGGCATTTCTTCTTCTTATTGTTGTAATGTTGATTCAAATTTATTGGTGAGTTTTGTTCACAATTGATGCTCTTAGTGTGTATGTATGTGTGTGGTGTAGATATGTTGTTATTGCTGGGTTGATTTTTGGTTTGTCTTGGTAAAAATAATGTTACAACAGATGAAACATATGATCCAACAGATGAAGACATCTGATGCAACAGATGAAAACATATGATACAGCAGAAGAAAATATTTGATACAACAAATTAAAATCTGATGCAACAGATGAACAATCTAACAGATCATTCATTTGTTGCGACAGACGACTCTTCTATTTGGAAAAAATCTAAACAATATTAATCCAACAGAAAACTCATTTTGCCATAGATGAGTGATATGTTTCAATAGTTCAGTGATCTATTTTATTATCTCCAACGATTTACTCATCTGTTGCAACAAGTCGGTTATATGTTGCAACAGATAACATACCTGGTGCAACAGATGTGTGATCTGTTTTTAATGTTTCCAATATATTACTCATACATTTTAACAGGTTGGTTATATTTTGCAATAGATAAACTACCTGGTGCAACAGATTCGAGATCTGTTTTTATTATTTCCAACGGTTTACTCATCTGTTACAACAGGTTGGTTATATGTTACAACAGACAACATACCTGGTGCAATAGATTAGAGATCTGTTTTTATTATTTCCAATGGTTTAATCATCCATTGCAACAGGTTGATTATATATTGCAACAGATAACATACATGGTGCAACAGATGTGTGGTCTATTGGAACTGTTATTTTACCGTTGTGCATGTTAGATTTACTGTTATTCCTTTATAATGATGCATTAATCAATTATAATCTATTTTATGTTCCTGTTAATTTAAGATAATATGGCTCCCAAAAAAAAAGAAACCGAATCAAGTCCAAGTAAAGAAACAAGTACAGCAGCTCGGATACATCCACCACTCTATGAGCTTGCTTTATAAGCGTTATCTCAATCAGGAGCAGAAGATAATGAACACAGGTAGGAGAAATATCTCAAAAGAGATGATCCAAATGCTAATACCCCTTCCATCAAAGAGTTGGTCAAAACCTTCAGCATTGATCATTATTCTGTAAGAATGCAGTGCGATGGTGTCATAGATTTAACGGGTGATTTTGTGGTTAAGTCAACCATGGGAAAATATTTCGACGCCTTCAAAAAAATACTTCAAAAATAAAAATTGGATGCTTATTTCAGGGAAAGCTGCTTTGGGCAATATCTTGATTGGCCGGAGCACAACAATGCTCGTTTTCAGATAAAAATAGTATACGATCTTCTCAAGCGTAGGTTTATGTATGAAAATAAAGACAAGATGGATAAGGTGTGGATTAATTATTGTGGCGTGCCTATTTGTTTTGGTTGGAAGGAGTTTGCCATTGTTAACGGACTAAAATGTTATCCTACTCCTCCTTCTCAAGTTATACCTACTCTGACCCAAAAAAGCATCCCGCACATCCAAAAAAGGCAAAGGCAAGTCGAGTGATCATGATAACCTGGTGTCGATTGATGGTCCAAGCTTCAAAAACAAAAATTTGATAGAAGCGTTGAAAGATAAAGGACTCTCAAAGAAGCATAAACAATCATTGTGCTTGTTTTGTCTTGTACATAATATTCTTTAAGTGAGCGACGTTAACAACAACATAAGCGTTGGTTTAATAAAACTATCCGAGGATCTTGAGGCATTAAACAGCTATCCTTGGGGTTATGAAAGCTTCAAAATGACTATTTAATATTTTTTGACTCCGTTAACGACAAAGAGAGTTAACTTATATGGCTTTCCATGGGCATTCATGGTAAATATTTTTTTTATCATAATATGATTCGTCATTTTTTATTCAATAATGCTTTTGATTTATTAGTGTTATGTTATAGGCTTGGGCATTTGAAGCCATTCCTTATTTGAGACAACAAGTGAACTACCAGAAAGAAGTTTCCTGTCCAAGAATCCTGAGATGGTTGTCGGCCAAAACCGATAGAAATGCAAAATTTCTTGATCATTTCAACCCCCCCAAGGAAGCAGTAAGTCCAATTCTAATCAAGTTTTTATTTTAATTAATGATTATTTTAAATGATTTCATCATCATTCTAATATATGTACCAATTTATTTTAGATTATCCATCTGTGGCTTGTTTGACCAACCGAGAGTTGAAAAATGCCATTTTTTCTTACTTTGCGGTCTGCAAACTTTACCAGACCCTAAGGTCATTGATGGAATAAAAATAGAATTGTTTGGAGAAACAACCATCATAAGAAAAATAATTTTTGAGGGTAGGCTTGTTGCTGTTGACGATGGTAGTCGTAGTGGTAGTGGTAGTGGTGCTGCTGTTGGGGCTAATGATGCTCCTCTTACCATTTTTGAAATAACAAGCTATTATGATTATGATCATACTGGCTGTACAGATTTTTCTCTAGATTTTGCCACATCTAGCGAATGTTCTGCATGCAAATGTCAAGACTGCAAGGCGAAACATGATGGAGTGATTAAAGCTATTAATACACTAACTGCTTCTGTAAAGAAAATGGAATCTAATAGTGGTGTTATTACATCAAAGAAGATTTCATATCCATACACTCCACTAGAGATCAAGGCAGCTAAGAGGAGAAGGAAAGATACTTCTAAGGCATCATCAAGCATAAAAAAATGCAAAATTGCAACGCCTCTGTCTTTTTCTTGCACCGATGTTCAGTATGCAAGGGCCATAGGAGAGTAGCATAAGCCTAAGAAGGTGAATGTATATCACCTATTCCAATAGATGATACATCAGCTAAAAATTATCAAATAGATATATACATCTGTTACAACTTTTGTCTAACATGCTGCATCAGATTCGTTATTTGTTGCAACAGATGAGTCTTATATTACAATAGCTGGTTCATGTGTTTGAAATTATCGTACTGCTCTAATTTACCTATTTGAATTCGTCCCAACAGATGATCCATCTGTTGCAACATAAGGCTCATCTGTTGCAATAGATGGACAATTTGGTGTATATCTGTAATTAACATTGACAATTCTGTCTTTTGAGGTGGATTTCATAGTAGAAGCCACTGTTGAAGAGCATAATATCACAGTTGATAATCCATCAACTACTTCCAAAGAAGAATAAAAAGTGGATCCTGTCAGTTTGGGAGAATGTAAGAATTACCTATTTGAAGGGTTCAACATCTCGAATGAGGATCCAATAAAACAAACATAGTTGATCAATGACTATTCAGAATGGATTACTGATGGTCTGTTAAACCATCATACCGACAGGTACATAAATCAATTTTTATAGATACCGATTTATATTATTCTTGTTGTAAGAACGTGACATTAACACATATAAATCATCATGTAGAAAATAAAATGATGAATGCTACAAAGTGAACGAATCGAGTCTTAGTTTTGATATGTTCGACTTTATTGTTGCACATCCTAAAATGAAGAATTAGTTCTATTTGATGTCACAGCCCCAACCTTGCTGGAATGATGAGGTTTAACTGTCATATATATTACTATTAATTAATACTTTATTTAATTGTATCTGCGTATTAATTTTTTTGTCACGCAATCCAAAATGTTTGATAATATGTGCAGCATATCAATGTCATTTTTTACTACTTCCGAAAGAAGGCCAAGTTGCAAACACAAGAACAATACAGATACACGACATGCAATCGTTTGTACAAAGTTTAAATCAATAATGCCTACGATAGGTATTGTCAACAACAGCCGAAAGTTTCCCGAAATAAGGAATGCTTAATCAACATCATCAAAGGTTTTAGCATTTCGGAGGGCTTACCTTGGCATTTGGTCGACGAAGTGTACATCCCAATCAATTGTGGTGATTAATTCCATTGGGTGTTGGCTGTCGTCGTTCTAAAAGAGAGGTACATCTGAGTTTATGACTCGATGTCGTGAAGGAGACATTCTGGGCCATTTTCTGAGATACAAAAGCTGGCTAAAATATTGCCTACTTACCTTGATATGAGTGGATTTTTGGACCAAAAGGTTCGTATTGATTGGTCGATGATTGAAGCATACAGGGATAAAATGGCTAATCTATTTGATGTACAATATGCTGAAAGAATTTCTCAACGAACCATTGGTATCTTGTAAGTTTAAGTGTCATGATTTAGTTTCATTACACAAATTTTACAACGCTTGCATGAACTGCAAATATGGATTATCTATTTTTTTATAACGTAGGGATTGCGGTTCTTATGTTGTCGCCTGCGCCGAGTATTTGAGCGATGGATTACAAGTACCAAATGATGGACTTGATGCCGGATTACTCCACAAAAGATATGCCACTCTTTTACGAAAATACGGAGAAGCAAAAGCTCAGAAGCCGTACACAACTGACATTAAAGATCCATAACGACCAAAGCCAAATTCCGTAGCACCGGATGAAGAAAAACTTGTCCATATTGATTAGATATTTATAGCTTGAGTCCGTCAATATAATAACCTATCCTCCTTGGTTTAACTCATTGATTTATTTGTAGAGTAGATCGTTTGTACCCATAATGATTTTTTTTACATTTATTTTATTTGTTGAGTTATTTCATGTGATTTTTGAAGGATACAATTTATTTTATATTGTCTATGAATATAATTTAATCCTTAGTTTTGAACATGTTAATTGAAATGGAGTACTAGATTCAAATATCACAACAGATAATACATCTGCTGCAACAAATGACATATCTTATCAAACAGATTTAGACATATATTGCAACAAGAGATGTAACAAGTAGGTCATCTGCTGGAAATTATGTGATAGGTCTTTCTACATTTTTTATTTGATCAAACAGATTACCGATCAATTGCAACAGGTAGATTATATGTTACAACAGATCGTATATTTGTTACAACAAACAGACTAGGAATATCTGCATAATGCAATAGATGACCAACTTATTCCAATAGATAATCAATCTATTACAACACGTACTATATCTATTATGACAGATATAAAATCTGTTACATTATAAAAGTTTAACTTGGCAGGACAAAAAAATTATTGCCACTACATGTAAAGTGAATTGTCTTGAAATGAAAAAATGTTATCGTGTTCGTCTCCGTCTTTGTACATATTCTTCTTTATACACGGTCTCCAACCATTTAATTAGGTCATCTGCTGAAAATTATATAACAGGTCTTTCTACTTTTTTTTTTTGCTCCAACAGATCACTGATTAGTTACAACAGATAGATTATATGTTATAATAGATCGTATATCTGTTGCGACAGACAGACTGGGAACATCTGCATAATGCAACAGATGACCAACCTATTCCAACAGATAATCAATCTGTTATAACAGGTACTATATCTATTACGATAGATATATAATCTGTAGCATTATAAAAATTCAACTGACCAGACATAAAAATTATTGCCACTACAAGTAAAGTGAATTGGCTTGAAATAAAAAATTTTTATCGTGTTCATCTCTGTCTTTGTACATATTTTTCTTTATACACGGGCTCCAACCATTTAGTTAGTACCTCATATACCCAGAATTATTGTATCTTTCTAACAACGGCGTCGGATACACTGGTCATTTGTGTGACGGTCAGCAAACACTCGATGTATGCAAGTTAGTAAGGCCCGCATACTGCACCGGTTGTATTTTTTGGGAGCTAGATGTTCTTATTTCGACCTTTAAAATTCCATGATTCCTTTGTCAAGACTTCAACCAGCAAATGATCCATCAGCTTACTCTATGTTAACAACTTCAAGAGTGGCTGCATGTGGGTTAAAAACGTCTTCTCGTTGAAAACACGTAAGTTGCAATCATAAACCTTAATCTTTCCCTCATATAGTAGTATCTCAATAACGAGAAAATGTGTGACATCCACGTTCATGATTGCAAGGATTCTCTTTGGCTTGCTCCAGCTCTTGCTGTGTAGATATGGCCTCTTCTCTCTAACATATTTAATCACTTCTTCATCCCATTGGAACATAGAAACTAACTCATCAAATCCCGATCCACCAGAAATCTAGCTTATGGAGATTAGCGTAACTATCATTGAAATTATTGTAGAAGTTGAGGTCCATTATACTATCAGCAGCATCATAAGCATCTGAGTACGCTAATTACCTGCCCCTCATAAGGCAGAGAATTTCATCAACATACTGTGGTATAAAAAGATAATTTTTAAATAGGGTTAGTAATTGTAAAGAATAAAAACACAGTGAAAAGAATCTGATGCAGAGGGTTCTCTGAATCAGTTCAAAGATTACCCAGCCAACACAACTTATGCAACAAATGTGTATTATGTTGCAACAAAATACCAAGTTGTTGCAATAAATTACATTTCTGTTGCATAAATTCTTCTTCATGGAGTAGATTAGAAGTCTAGGTTAGCAAAAGTAAACTTACATTGTCCTCGTACCACACGCGCATATTTGTCATATTCGTGAAATCTTTGGCGACAAATGAATGCATGGTGTATTCTTTTTGAACCATCGTCTTCATAAATTCTTCCAGTTCCTTATTCTTCTCTTTGCCAAGCGCCGCGAATATGTCCACCTACTTCGGCAACCCCTGAACTTCAACAACTTTTGAAGCGGGAGGAGTTGCAATTTTTGCTGATTTTAGATCGGAGATAATTTGTCTAATTTTTTGTCTCTTCCTCCTAACTGCCACTGTAGAAGTGCATGACTCCCTCACCTCGTTGGATGGTATGACACCTCTCCTAGATTTCAACTCCTAGGCAGCTTCAGCAATAGCCTCTAGCTTTTTAAAGAGTTTATCCTCTCTATCCTTGCACACTTTATATTTATAATGAGAATATGAGGGTGAGGGGGGGAGAGAGGGACCACTATAAGGGTGGAAGGGACCGGTGTAGGGGTAAGAGGGGGGACCTATGCAAAGGGAGTTTTCAAAAGTATTTATTTTTTGCTGAGTACCAACATGCTCATAATCACGACTGGCAGCAATATCAGGATGGCTGCCACCATCACAAACATCTCCACCAGCAATACCCCAGAAGAAGCACCCGGATCTATTGCAGTTTGAGGTTGGTCGTGAAGAGCTTCAATATTAGGTTGGCGTTGCCTAACTGCTCTTCTTATGGATGTTGATTCAGCCAATTTCTTTTTTATTAACTCCACTGTTGGGTCTTCTTTTGTATCAACAACACCTAGAGTAAGAAAAAAAGTCATCCCCAGCTCATCAATGGTAGGCACGATCCAAGGATGCACAACCTATAAAAAAAGACATGAGGCATTTAAATTATATAATAATAATTTACAGTCATTTGGGTTACATGGGTCTCAGGCTATATGAATGTTAACATAACCAACTTATGCAACAGACGATCTAGCTGCCGCAACAGCTGATCTGTATATTAAAACAGATTGATAATATATTACATCAGATTATCCATTTGTTGCATAATTTCCATAGATGGGTAATCTATTGAGTAGGATTCAAAGAAACAGAGCAATAGATGGTTAATCTATTGTGAAATTGTCGATCGCAATAGATTACCCTTCTTCTGCACCAGTTGCAGTTGATGGGTAATCTATTGCAACAGATGACCCATCTTTCGCAACAGATGGAACATCTGTTTTAATATCTTTCTTTAAGGCAAATTATTTTAGTTGAAAGAAGACATACTGCATCATCCAAAGGGTTAAAGAGATCAGCCTCCTTGATATATTTTCTGCTGCTCTTTGTTGCAGCCAACCACCTAAGGATCCTTGGATAAGAAATCTTATATGGGTAATCCTTTAACTGATTTTGGAGGAGGGGGAATGGCTTCACATACCCAAGCTCAAACAAAGTAAAAAGGAAGCAAGCAAAAAACAAAGTCATAATAACTATATTCAATATAAATTAATGAATGATTAAAAATAGTGATCAATTTTACCATGAAAACCCAAGGAAAGCCATATAATGTGGTCGTCTTTGGCTTTAGCTTTTTCAGTAAATATTCGATAGTCAAGTAGTAGCTGTCATATCCCTAGGGATAATCGTTGAATTTCCCAAAATCATCAGCAAGTTCCCACAAATCACTTCTATGAATTTCCTGACATCTCTTGCTATTAAAACGGAATGGACAAACCAAACTAAGCACAATTTCTCCCTGTAGTGCTTTGGTATGTTTTTATTCTTAAGATCCACCATCAAATCCTCCCCTTTGTAGCTAGGTCCAACAATGCCCAATAAACTATTTTTTTTACCTTGCATTTGTTGGACCCTTTGTGGGGGTGTTTCCTTGATGAGAGGTTTTTTTGGACGATCGCATCTCAAGCCCGTCACTATGGTAAACTCTTTCAATACAAAACAAATCGGCATGCCACAGTAGTTGATCCAGACTTAATCCATCTTTTTTCCACCCTCATTCGAACCTTTATCATCCCCCGCATACTTGATCCTGTGCTTGAGAAGGCCATATACTATGATGATTGGGAAACAGAGAGGGCGGGCCTCAGACAGCTCAAGAAAGTATGCAAAGCAGCTCTTCTTAAGAAGTCCATCTATGTTTTCCTTCTTCATAATATTCCTAAGTTTGTTAAAAGGTTTCCCCAACTAACATTTAAGTACAACATCACGAAATACTACGTTAGGGCTATTCATCAGCATCGCAACTTGAAACCCATCGATACTAATAGTTTTGACAAAATGATACTGGGATTTTGATATTATTTCACGCCCCATTAGAAGGAGTTATCACTTTCCTTAGCTTCATTTTTTTCCTAACTGAGATTGTTCTGGAAATTCCTCCAAATCTATCTGTACTCTAGCCTTTTTTGTTGGGTGGTCAGAAGTTGATCCACTTTCAGTTTCTTTTCTTTTGGGAGACATCTTTTAACTACAAACAATAGAAAAACAAAAAATACATTGCATTTGATGTCTGCATAATTTTTTAAGAAAGGTAAGACAAATTTCAATAAATTATTCTACGCCACATTACAAAAAAAATACTCCAACGGATAACCCATTAGTTGGAACAGATGGGGAATCTGTTTGAAGACCTATTTAATATCTTGCAACAGATATTCCACCTATTGCAACAGATAGAAAAATTTCAATAAATTATTCTACACCACATTACAAAAAAATACTCCAACGGATAACCCATCAGTTGGAACAGATGGAAAATCTATTTGAAGACCTATTTAATATCTTCCAACAAATCTTCCACCCATTGCAACAGATGAACCACTACCACCACCACCAATGCCACCACTAATGTCACTAAGACCACCACTAATTCCACTAATACCAGACCACCGACACCACCACCAAAAAACATAAATACCGACACTACCAACAACAGCCACCAACAATACCACAAACACCATCCAATAATACCATGACAGTCAACAAAATACTGAGAGAAAAACTAGAGTTTTCTCGGGTGCTTCCTACTTTTTTAGCATCAAAACTCAAAATTGTTAATCCATTCTCAAAAATAATACAACTAAAAGTCTTTTTTTACATCATTAAGTAAAAAGCCCTATTTTTTAGAATAAAGAACAAATGTAGAACTCTGCTCAAACTCTGTTACCAGTAAAGATAGAGAAAATAACAGATATAAGGGGGAATAAAGTCCAAAATAAAAACTATATGTAATCATAAATGGGAAGAAAATTGACCTATTTTGAAGGGTTGAGCAATATGTTGAGTAGTTGTTCTTTGTATTGTTGAGAGAGAGAGAGAGAGAGAGAAGGGCGAGAACTTCAAATTTGAAATTAAAAAAATTTTGGGCAAATGGATGATTTGTATGGGTTGATTTGTAATTTTGGAAAAGAATAAAAAGTTTTAAAATTGTTAATTTGGTCCGAATTGATCTTAATTAGTTTTAAGAATTTTAAAAGATATAGTTTTTAAAATATTTATTTGATGAGAACTCGTTCCAACTCAGAGTCATCGATCGACGACTCAGGTCGGGATGAACGCAATACCAACACCATGCAATTACAAAGATGCAATTAGATTTATAGTTGACCCTATGAGCTCATTCATTCATCCCTATTTCCACCTAAATCAATTTAGGTACTATCACTATCTTAACATTAAGTTGATAAGAACTCATTACAACTCAGAGTGATCGATTGATGACTCGGGTTGGGATGAATACAATAACAACACCATGCAATTGCAAAAACTCAATTGGATTTGTAGTTGACCCTGTAAACTCATTCATTCATCCCTAGCTCCACCTAAATAAATTTAGGTACTATCAATATATTAACATTGAGTTGATGAGAACTCATTTCAACTTAGAGTGATTGATCGACGGCTCGGGTTGGGATGAACGCAAGACCAACACATGCAATTGCAAAGACTCAATTAGATTTTTAGTTGACCCTGTGACCTCATTCATTCATCCCTAGTTCCACCTAAATCAATTTAGGTACTATCACTATCTTAACATTGAGTTGATGAGAACTCATTTAAACTCAGAGTGATTAATCGATGACTCAGGTCGGGATGAACGCAATACCAATACCATACAATTGTAAAGACTCAATTGAATTTGTAGTTGACTCTGTGAGCTCATTCATTTATCTCTAGTTCCATCTAAATCAATGTAGGTACTATCACCATCTTAACGTTGAGTTGATGAGAACTTATTTCAACTCAGAGTGAACGATCGACGTCTCAGGTCGGGATGAATACCAACACCATGCAATTGCAAAGACTCAGCAGGATTTGTAGTTGACCTTGTGAGCTCATTCATTCATCCCTAGTTCCACCTAAATCAATTTAGGTATTATCACTATCTTAACATTGAGTTGATGAGAACTCATTTTAACTTAGAGTGATCGATCGATGACTCGGGTCAGGATGAACGCAATACACCATGTAATTGCAAAGACTCAGTTGGATTTGTAGTTGACCCTGTGAGCTTATTCATTCATCCCTAGTTCTACTTAAATCAATTGCAATAAAATCTGTTACAACAAACGACTGAGCTGTTGGAAATTTTCAAATAGATATTCATACCTGTTGCAACAGAGGACATATCTGATTTAATTATCAAATAGCCATTTGCATCTATTGTAACAGATGACTGAGCCTATGGAAATTTTCAAACAGCTATTTATATCTATTGTAACAGATGACATATCTGATTTAATTAATTATCAAATGGACATTTTCATCTGTTGTCACAGATAACCGAGCTGTTGGGATTTTTAAACAAATATTTATATCTGTTATAACAGAAGACTGAGTTATTCAGATTTCTAAACAGATATTTATATCTGTTGCAATAGATGAAATATTTGTTTGAAATTATTTTTTTCTTTTAATTTTAAAGCAAGCTTCTGTCTGAGTAGATAAAGTAGTACTTACTACTAAAGGCGGTAAAAAATATTTCTTGGATAACTCAAAAGTGAGTTCATTGAGCAGTCTTATATTGTCTTTTCAATGTCACTAGTCTTCCTCGTTCCCCTCAAATTGTTAATGAAATTAATGAATATTAACTAATGAATATTGAAAAACCCCACGTCTACGTACACAATACATCTATAGAAATTATCTCATCTCTCCTCCTTCAGCTGCAGCCCTAAATTTATTTTATTCAACTCTCATCTTTTTCTTTCTCTCCTCTTTAGGGTTATCACAACTTTTTTTCTCTCTTTTCTCCTCTTCTCTTAAAGATCCTTTCGAATCTAAACCGATCCATATCTTTCCTCGACTGGAATTGCTATTTTGATCCCCTTTTTGACATTAAGGTATGGTTCATTATTGCTTTTCCATTCTCGTCTTCTTCTTTGCAAGTTATTTACATCTATTTTTTTATTTAATTTCTATTTACCCATATCATATTTATTTTAAAAAATTGAAGGAACTCTTAAGTGTTGAATAAATGAACAAAAAAATTTTATTAGAATATGCGAAAAAAGTTATCTATTGGGAGAAGTTTAAAAGTCTTGTTGGCAGTATCATTTTTTGTATATATTTTATTTGTTTCTTTATTGTTGATGCTGTTATTAATGTTGTTGGTACGGTTGATGTTATTGGAACTTGTGGGGGTAGTATTGTTGATGGTGTTGGAACAAAGGATATTGTTTCTTTGTTGTTGATGATGTTGTTGGAACAAATGTTGTTGTTTATTTGTTGTTAACATTTTTTATTTGTAGTTTATGCTGTTGTTGATATTGAAACAGATTGAGAACTGTTGGAACAAATTAAACCACCAGCAAGGCTGGTTTGATGTATTCCAACAGACTCCACATCTGTTACAACAGACTCCACATCTGATGCAATAGACTCTACATCTGTTGAACAGATGGATAATGTTCTTTCTGTGACATTAATTTTTTTCTCTTCTTTGTAGAGATAAGGAGCTGAAAGTTGATCAACTTTTGCTCGACCATCACAAGAGGCTGCAGTAAAGATGGGTTCAGAGGAATAAGCTACAAGCAGATGAAACCACTTCATATATTGGAGGTATGTATTACTGATAATGTTTTGTGGAAACACACATAGAGTACACTGATTTTGTGAATGTTCTTTTTACCAATTAGTCATAGATTATTCAAATAAGATATCTGCAATTTTACAGTTAAATTTGGTAGATCCGAACTGATAAGGCTGAGGGACCATGAATATGGTTCTGATACCCTATTAAGAATTAATGTCGGTTGTTTCTCATGTTTATTTGTCAAGAATTGTGAAGGGATCTAGTTTTGGTGTCATTTTAAAGAGATTTAATAGCGATTGGACTAACTTTTAGGGTGCATTGGACTTCAAAAAGGCCTTCAAAGCCTAGCACTACATATAACAATAACAAAAAACTAATATAGTTATTGCCCTAGCACAAATTTATATGGTTGGGTTGCTTGTGGTGATGATTATACGCCAGAAGGTATGGTAGGAGAATTCCCTCGAGGGAAAATAGGTGGTTGATGAAAGACTATATCATCTGAGAGCTAATTGAGGAGGATACATTGGGTAGAAAGTAACTTCTAGCGAATCTAGCTGATTAAATTATCCTAAAACATGAGAAATTTTTATCAAGTGTAAATATGAAAGTGTATCCGGAAATGAAAAATCTGTCTGTTGTTTCTCATAAACAAAATAGGACAAATGGATACTTTGCTAGGGAACTGCAACTAGGTAGTGTGGTCAAGATTATCACCTAAATAGAAAATAGCAGAAGAGCAAGAAAGCCGCCTTAAGGGAATCAAGGGATGAAATGTTGTACAGTAAGTCTAGAAAACTTCCACCAACAGAAACTGTAGTTAAAGTAAAGAATCTAAGCGAAGGCAAAAATTTTTGAATTTTAAATTGCATCCCATGCCTTCTTGTTTGTGGTTCTGATTAGGTCCATTACTATTGACCTGATCGAAACCACAAATGAGGATGAAAGGCAAATTCAGTTTCATTACTTCCTTAGCAATATGGTTATAATTGATTGTGTTTTCTTTCCTTAGCATGCTTTCAATATTCCTTGGAGAAGATCAGAGGCTTGTTGTAGTATGTGAATCCCGATAATTTTAAAGTTTGCCTCTAGCTTGCTAATTCTATATTCAAGTTGGTCTTTGCCATCTTTAAAGTTGGTACAGAGTTCCTGATCTCTAGTGAGCTCGATCAGGAACACTACCTTCAAAGTTGTGGCATTCTAGAAGCCCTTCAGAACACTTTCTTCAGAAGCCTTAAAGGATACATATAGGGTCGTTGTGTATGTTTTTAGGTCATAATGTGTTGATGCACAGTCAAGATGTGGTCCCAACCATTGAACAACTCACTTTTATCGAGCATTGCTTAATGTAGCTTGGTCAACCAACCTTTAAGGGATTTGATAAATTAATAAGCAAGAAGTTACATAACGTTTTCTCTAAACCGACTCTACAAAGCCTATCAAACGTTACGTAACTCTAGGCTCATTACCCTATCAAAAAACTTTGCCCGAGTTGATAGAAAAATCAAACAAGCTCAATCTCTCAGCCTTTTTACTAATCGTTCTTCTCCAATTATAGATGTCAAGATATTCATCATGCAAAAGTTTACACGGTCGCCAGAAATGCTTACCAGGGCACAAGTCTTCATAAGGAATCACTAGTAATCCCTCAATATCACTTTATAATGAGAGATTCCTAGTCATGCCTTCCCAAGACTTTCGCTACAGCAAGAATTTCTATTGATGACAAGATATCTGCCATGCAAAAGTCTACACCATTGGTAGAAATGCTTACCATAGCAAAAGTCTTTAAAAGGCATGACTAGTAATCTCTCAATACCAAGAAAGTTTTATACGAAAGTCTTTAAGAGAAATTCAAAAATAAGGAAGTTTTCAAAAATGACTACACATAATTACCATCAACAACCTCACCAGATTCACTCCACATTCAAAAGAAAAGGCAGAAATATTTTCATTTCCATTCGCATGTTATTTGTTTAACAAACCAAACAAAGATGAAATGTGAATGCAAATGAAAATATTTTTGCTTTTTTTTAATGAGGAGTAAATCTGGTGAGGTTGTTCATGCCATAATTATGTGTAGTCATCTTCGAAAACTCCTTTATTTTTTAATGTCTTCTGAAGACTTTCATACAAGACTTGGTATTGAGAGATTACTAGTCATTCCATCTAAAGACTTGTGCCCTGGTAAACATTTTTGGCGACGGTGTAGACTTTTGCATGGTGGATATCTTATCATCCATAATAGTAGAAGAGTGATCAGCAGAAAGGCCGAGAGATTAAATTCGTTTGATTTTTCCACCAACTCAGGCAAATTTTTTTGATAGGGTAATGAGCCTGGATCTACGTAATGTTTGATAGGCTTTGTAGAGTCTGTTTAGAGCAAACGTTATGTAACTCCTTGCTTATTAATTTATCAAATCCCTTGAAGGTTGGTTGACCAATCTGCATTGAGAAACACTTAATAAAAGTGCGTTGTTCAACGGTTTTGACCACATCTTGAGTGTGCATCAACACATTTTGACCAAAAACAAACACAGCGACCCTCCATGTGTCCTTTAAGGCTTCTAAAAAAAGTGTTCTGAAGGCCTTCTTCAATGCCACAAATTTTAAGGTAGTGTTCTTGATCGAGCTCACAAGAGATCAAGAACTCTATACCAATTTCAAAGAAGACAACGACCAGCTTGAATGCAGAATCAGCAAGCTGGAGGCAAGCTTGAAAATTATCGGGATTCGTATAGTATAGCAAGCATCTGAACTTCTCCAAGGAATGTTGAAATCATGCTAAGGCAAGAAAATACAATCAATTATAACCATATTGATAAGAAAGTAATGATACTCAATTTTTCTTTCAATCTCGTTTGTGGTTTCGATCAGGTCAACAACAAAGGACCTAATCGGAACCACAAGCAAGAAGGCATGGGATGCAATTTAAAATTCAAAAATTATCACCTTCACTTAGCTTTGTTACTTTAACTGCAGTTGTTGGTGGCGCCAGTTTTCTAGAATTACTGTACAACATTTCATCCCTCGATTCCCTTAAGGTGACTTTCTTGGTCTTCTGCTATTTTCTATCTAGGTGATAATCCCAACCACGCTACCTAGTCGCAGCTCCCTAGAAAAGTGTCCATCTGCATTATTTTTCTTTGAGAGAAACAACAGACGGATTTACATTTCTGGATACACTTTTATATTTGCACTTGATTCAGATTTCTCATGTTTTAAGATAATTTCATTAGCCAAATTTGCTAGAAGTTCCTTGCTACCCTATGTCTCCTCTTCAATTAGATGATATAGTCTTTCATCAACTCCCTTTTTCCTTGCAGGCATTCACCTTCGGCTCCTTCTGGCGTATAATCATCTTCTCGAACAATCCTTCCATATAAATTTGGGTCAGGGAAATTTCTATTGGTTTTCTATTCTCGTTTGATGCATTACGAGGCTTCGAAGGCCTTCTTAAAGGCTAATTCACACTTAAAGTTAAGTCCAATCACTATAGGATCTCTGCAATGACACCAAATATTGATCCCTTCTCAAAACTTAACATACATAAATACGAGCAACAACCGTCAGTAATTCATAATAGGGTGTCTGTACCATCAAACTTAACTGTACAACGCAAGATCTTATTTGAGTGATCAGTGCCTAATCGGTTAAAAACTGCATTCACAAAAAGATTGTACTTTATATGTGTTGTCCCTGTGACCTTATCAGTAATACATATTTAAATCCCACACATATGATAGTGGATCCATCTGCACGCACCTTATTCTTCCTAGCCCATTTATGGTTTAAATTGAATAAACAGATGACTAGCTAGTTGCAACAGATGCCACATCTGATTATATTGTCAAATAATTAGAGACATCTGTTACGACAAATGATCAATCTGTTGCAATATATGACGTATCTGTTGAAGAAATCAAACAGATAAATATATCTGTTGCAACAGATTGTCAATATGTTGTAAGTTATCTAACAGAAGGAATATATTTTGCAACAGATTACCCATCTATTAGATTTATTTTAAAGTAATTTTATTTTATTTTTTAGATACAATAATTTATAAATAGGTCCCTCCATACAAATATGGATGATCCATATTCGTACAAAAAGATTCATATCGAGTTCTTGCGGAAACTTCAAAGGCAGTTTGATGAACTCCAGAGAGATTTGGCTGACTTCAAAGCAAGGCTGAGGAGCGCCCTGATGCTTCCGGATGAAAAATGTCTGATTGACAATAATAATAATAGTAACAATAATAATTTGGTAAATTTTTTTATTTTAGCATATGTATTTTCCTCCTTTTGTATATCGGATCTACCCAAGGGATTCAAAAATCTATGTTTCATTTGGTGGTCGACTTTGAACTTTTAATTCTTATTTAGTATTTAATTTTCATTCTGTTTATTCTTTATTCTCAACATGTCGACAGTTGGTGGTAGGGATTGATTAATTTGTATCAACAGAGGTTAATCTGATGCAATAGATCGATCATATGTTGCACAGGCGGTTATTAATAAAAAAGGATTATTGTTGTTATTGAGAGGGTGAAAAGACATGACATTCCCATTATTTAATATGAAAAATGTTTCATAAATAAATAATAAGGAAATAAATGATAAACACAATTTATAACCATAAAAGAACGGTTATTTAATTTTAATAATTGATCGTGACTTTTCACCATTTTTGTTTTTGAATTTATATTTTAAAATTATTTATTATATAATAAAAAAGGTCACAATATTGGATTAATTAACTTATATGATGATTGTTAAGAAAAAGGTGAAGAGTCATGACTTTTTGTCTAAAACAAAAATGCATACATTCAACAGTGTTGCTGATGCATCAAATTTCCCATCTGTTGCAACTGATGTATTAGCTGTTAGAAGAAATAAAAAAACTATTAAAATAGATCGTCTATTTTTTGCTACGGATGGTATATCTATTGCAACTGATAGTTTATCAGAGTCAACAGATATACAATTTGTTGACAGAAAATAAAATGGTTATTATTTTATTAAAGAAATTGAAAAGGTTTTTTTTTTAATTTATAAAATAAAAAGTCTGCAAATTTGGATTAATGATATGATGATAGTTTTTTTTTAAGTGGATTATATATTGTAACAAATATATTATATGATGCAACAGGTTCTCTATTGTTGCAACAGATGATATATCTGTTGTCACAGATGAGTTATCTGATGCAACCGATATAGAATCTGTTGTCACAACTCAATAAAAACGGGTCTTGGAAAGAACTAATTAATAATAATAATCTGAAAAGTCATAACTTATCACAATATTTCTTAATTTAAATAAGTCATTACTTTTCACAGTAGTAAAAAATGTAATTAATAAATGGAGGTGAACAGTTACATTATATGTTGCAATAGATAGATTATCTAATGCAACATATTTTATATTTGTTATAACAGATGATATATCTGTTGTCACAGATGAGTTATCTGATACAACAAATATAGAATCTGTTGTCACAACTCAATAAAAATGATTCTTGGAAAGAATTAATTAATAATAATCTGAAAAGTCGTGACTTATCATAATATTTATTTTCTTAATTTAATAAAAAATATAATTAATGAATGGAGGTGAACAGTCGCGCCTTTTTGCCTCTCATTTAAATTCAATTCTCTATAAATAGGTCCCTCCTTATTCAATCGTTCATTCAACTATACTCTATTTATTATTTGTATCTCGTCTTTCATATTACACCTGCACTTCCACCACTTTCTCTTCCCTGACTAAGGTAAGTTTTTTTCTTGCCAATTTATAGTTTACGTTGTATTACATTCGGTTATTCTTAAGATCTTTAATTTTGATTTTAAGTTTTTTGTCAATTCACAGGTGTTCAAGATTATGGCTGACCTAGTGTTGGACGTTGCTTTTCTGCAAAACGCCGTGAATGAACTTCAGAATCAAGTTCGTGACCTGCAATAGAAACTGGGAGGAGTTAGAGCAAAAATGGTCCACGAGATACGCAGGCTGAGGAGGGCCTTGCTACTTTCTGTTGAAGATTGGTCGACTGGCAATGATGATGATAATAATAATAATAATAATAATAATAATAATAATAATAATTAGAGTATTATTTTTCTTTTAGTTTATTATATGTATTTTTATTTGTTTTTGTTTAATAAAAAAATTATGTTTGATCTTTGATGTTTTAATCCATATTTAATTTTCATTCTGTCTATTATATTCTTAACAAACATGTCGACGATTCGATGTAAAAAGGAATAATTTAGATCTACCAGTAGCAATAGCAAGATTTATCTGTTGAGTTTATGGCAGGGACTGATGTGTTGTTCAAAATAGATTACTCATATATTACAACAGATAAGAAGTCTGATACAAATGATAATCAGTCTGATGCAACAGATAAATAGTCTATTTCAACAGATGACTAGTTTGTTGGTTGGATTTGACGTTTTAATTCATATTCCTTCCATCTCAAATTACCCGTCCCAAATTGAGATGTCACATTGATTAAGAAAAATAATTAATAACAAATCTAGTTTACCATAACCTACTAATCAGTTGGTGGGACAGTAGACGTGTTTGAAATAACCATTGTTTGCTATTCAATTGAAATTTCATAAATGATGTTTCCATTTTAATTTGAAGAAAAAGTGATTAATGCAAAGGGTAAAACATGAATTTTTTTAAATCTTTTCTCGATTAATGAAAAAGACAAGTAAAATGAGAAATCAAATTAGGAAATTTAGGACAGGTAATTAGACATGAGGAATAATTTTGAATCTAGTAGCAATAGCAAGAGTTAAAACATATTGGTTATCTGTTGGGTTTGTGGCAAGGGCTGATTTATGTTGTTTCAAACAGATTAATCATCTGTTGCAACAAATAATTAGTCTGGTGCAACAGATAAATAGTCTGACGCAACAGATAAATCTTCTGATGCAATAGATACTCATTTGATATACCAGATGATTGATCTGTTAAAATTGTGGGCACTTATGTTGGATTCATGATCGGGGTTCTATCCATTGTTGGAAAAACAACAGTGTACCCATATGACAAATATGAATAAAAGTCATAATTTTACTTATCAAAGTCACCTATAAAGTATTGCCATAGTGGAAAGTGATGTAGTAAAAAAAATTTGACCTAAGAAATTGGTCAGATAGCAGCAGTAGCATTGTACCAACAACAACAACAAATGGTCGACAAGAAGAAGATAAAGATTATAATGAAGTAAAAGATGATGATAATGAAATAGAAGATGATGAATAAAGCAGCAGAAACAATGGACAACAAAAATCACTAAGTGAGAGAAAACAATAATGGATGAGAAGAGAGAGAAAGGTGCCTTTTTTCCCTCCGTTTCTCATTATTTTATGTAAATATTGGGATCAAAGTGTAAATTTAAAAAGTTGTGGGTTATTATAATCTTTCTCAACTTTCTTAATCCATAATAAAGTAATTGTCACCTTCACTCAATAATTAAGACTTGTGTCACCCAAACCTTATTTTAAAAGTCTTTTATAACCTACAGCCCAAAGCCCCTAGAGACTTAAATAGAAGAGCAGATTTCGTGTTAGGATTAGACTTTATGATTCAAAATAATGGAGGGTGTTTGTTTACCAAAAATTGGATAATTTTCACAACTAATATTACCCACTCACCGGTACAGACACAACCTATACTGACTAAATATCATTTTCTTGAAAATAAGCCAGAGGAAGGCTCAGACAATCCAATAGAAAGGTCAGATAATCAGATACAACCCAAAATATCGCTAGAATGTGATAAGGGAGAAAATTATACATGTAATGATAATAAAAAGATAACAATGTATGAAGAATTACAAGATTTATTAACAATAGAAGAAATAGAAAAGGATTACACTTTAATAGAAATAGATACAGAATTATACAATTTTAAGAAAGGTATACAACAAATAGGAGTAATAAAGGATAAAAAAGACCTAGATAAAATAATACAAATCCTAGACAAACTAGAAATAATTGAAGAAAAATCCCTACAACATTTGGACTTCAATCAAATTACCTGCAAATTAGAAATAATCAATCCAGAATATACTATAAAAACAGTATCTATAGAAGCTACAAACGAAGATCTTAAAATTTTTGAAATACAAATAAAAGAATTATTAGAATTAGGGATAGTTAGAAGATTCAAGGGATAATTAGAATATTCAAATCAAGACATAGATCAACACCCTTCATAGTAAGAAATCATAGCGAAATAGTACGAGAAAAAGTTAGAATGGTAATAAATAACAAAAGACTAAATGATAATATTGTAATGGATGGGTATAAATTACCAGACAAAACATAATTAATAAACAGAATACAGGGAAAGATAATATTTAGTAAGTTTGACTGTAAATCCGGGTATTGGCAAATCAGAATACACGAAGATAGTATAGAATGGACAACTTTTACAAGACCAGAAGGACATTTTGAGTGACTGGTTATGCTGTTCGGATTAAAGACAGCTCCTCCAATTTTTCAAAGAAAAATGGATAGTATTTTTGAAGATTATAAAAATTTTGTACTAGTTTATGTACATTATATTCTAATTTTTAGTAATAACATGCGAGAACATTTAGGGCATTTATATCAAGTTTTTAAATTATTTGTAGACAATGGAATAATAAGTAGAAAGAAAATGAAATTATTTAAAAGCAGTATTAATTTCTTAGAAGTAGTCATTAGAGATGGAAGAATAAAATTACAACCACATATAGTTATAAAGGTATTAGAAATGCCAGACATATTAGATAAAACTAAGGATTTGCAAAAAATTTTAGGATTATTAAATTATGCTAGATCTTTTATTAAAGATTTAGGAAAGGTAGCAGGATCGTTATATTCTAAAACAGGATAAAAAAGCCAAAGGACTTTTAATATTGAAGACATAAAATTGGTCCAACAACTTAAGCATATGATTCAAGATATCCCAGATTTAACACTACCATTAGAAACAGATTATCTCATAGTCGAGACAGATGGAAGTCTCCACGGATGGGGAGCAATATTAAAAGCAAAACCTAATAAATATAGTGAGAAAAGGGACGAAAAGATTTGTGCTTTTTCAAGTGGAAAATATAAAGAAAAAAGCAATCTAAATAGTATAGACGCAGAAACCTTAGCAGTAATCTATTGTTTAAATAGTTTTAAGCTATATATATTAAATAAACCCAAAATATTAGTAAGAACAGACTGCGAAGCCATAGTAAAATTTTATCAAAAAATAAAAGAAAAGAAAAGTAGTAAAAGGAGATGGTTGAATTTTTTAGATGTCACTTCAATCTATAACATTGAACTAGAACACATTAAAGGAAAGTACAATAACTTAGCAGATCAACTTAATAGACTAACAAAAGAAGACAACTAACGAGTTTTATTTCAGTATGTATACAGGTAAAGGAAAAGGTAAGGTTAAAGTCTCATCTTTCCAAGACTACTTAAGGAAGCTAATGAGCAACACGCACTATAGACCCCTTATAATGTTGGAACATCCGAAGTTAGAAAGGATAATTTTTGGGCCTTACAATCTCATCAGCATGAACCATTCAATCTGACTTTCAAACTCAGACTAGATGTGCGGGTGGATAAACAAAAGATATGCCTGATAGACAATTTGTGGATTTTCTACAATAAGACACTTAGAGACAATAGCTATTTCATTTCAGTTCTAAATGCCTTAAGTTATTATTTTACTAAAAAAAATAGCACTAACAGATTTAAATTTTATGTTGTTCTTAAGGGAAAAACATAAGGAGTATTTCAGACATGGATAGAAGTGATGGACTCTGTAAAAAAATATCCAACTCCTCTCTATAAAGGCTTTAATGATCTCACAGAAGTATTAGATTATGCCCGAGGAAATCTATAGCCAACTTATTATATTACTCCAGCTCTAAGACCAGATATGAAAAAGTCCCCCAATATAATATTAAAAAAGACTACGATCATTGTTCTTCCATGACCGAAGCCTTTAAAAAAGTAAATCACACAAATGAAATTTTAAGACAAGATAATGAAAACCTTATAAATGAAAAGGAACAAATGTTAGAACATATAGGTATTTTACAAGATCGTATCAAGATTCATTATTATGAATTATCACAATAGACTCAACAACCTTATGAGACTCAAATTGTCCCAAAAAGCTCTCCATCTTCTTTAAAAATTGATAAGAAGGGTGTGCATTCTCCAATGAATACAGAAAGACCCACTGTATCAGGTAATGATACAGCTATTCCAGTTCAAACGGTAACTAGTAAAGACACATCAAATCTGTTAATGGATGTGCATTCTCTAATGAATGCAAAAAGACCTACTGTATTGGGTAATGATACAGCTAATCCAGTTCAAACAGTAACTGGTAAAGACACATCAAATCCGTTAATGGCTGACACTTTGCCAAAAAATATAGCGAAAATTCTCCCAGCTAGTTTTAAGACAACCAGTACTCAAACACTAGAAGAAGAAACATCAGCAAGAACCCAAGACAAAAATGAAAAATGTTTCCACTTATGAAGAAAGAAAAGCAGCAAAAGAAATATAGAACAAATGTATAGCATACTCTATCAAAAAATTATTAGCAAAATAGCCGAAAGAAATAACAATGGAAAATCTAAGGCCAGAGCCAAAATCTAGGATTTTTCCAAGAGAAGAGACAAGACCCAGAACTGGAACAATACTAGGCCTATCAAATGAAGACAACGACGAAAATAATCCTACAATAGAAGATGATTATAACTCAACTATGAATCAATTTGCTCAAGACCCAAATGCAGACGATGACTCAAGAATGAGTTTCGATACAGAAACATTACACAACCTAGAAACGTAAGTAGAAAAGACAAAACCAAAGAAGCAAGCAATGACATAAAAATTAAAAGGTTGATGTTTGGACGAAAGACAAGTGGACGGATATGAATAAAAAAGAAAACAGGACCATGTGACGATGGGGCCCATAAAGTGTACCCGGCATGAAAAGTTTCTAAAATACATTTAAAGTCCGAATTTGAAGTTAGCCAGACACCTATAATTATCCTCTTCATCAGACTTAAGTAGACAGAGTGAAGAAAGCAACCAGAGCTCAATCTCAAGAATAGCAAAAATATTAGTGAGAATTTCTTTTTTTTTAAAAAAAAAAAAGTGAGTAAATAAGTGTGTAAAATAGTTCTAAATTCTCTCTCACCGTAGCAAAGAAGTTTTTCGGGGCTCCCGAAAGGGAAACCTCTCTTCATCTTAAGACATGTGAGTAGTTTGTTCTCATTGTATCTCTCTCCCTATTATGTAAATTATGTTTGTTTCTATCAAGTTTATATGTTTGCTTGCAGTTGTTTTTTGTTAATATTATAGGTTTGATAGCCATGCAGACTACCTCCAGCCTTCAAACTCTATAAAACTAGTACAGTTCTTATAAAATACCCCTAGTATATGGTTATTCTCTGAGTGTTTTAGCAGTAACGATGGATTAATCTGTAAATTTCTAGGGATTTGAAAAAGTTCAGAGTACTATTTGAAAGGACTATTGTGTTGTCCCGGGGAGTGATTAAAAAAGATATTGCTAAAATACCTAAAACTGAAGGAAAAAAGATTAGCTGGGTATAAAAAAAAAAAAAATATATATATATATATATATATATATTATATTTTGGGGAGAAAACATACTTTGATTTGAAAACCTCACATGATTAAGAACGAAGGAGGGAGTACTAAGTATATATATATGTGTGTGTTACAAGGAATCAAAAGCGATATAGAATACTCAAATTTGCAGTACTTCTTATTGTAGTCTAACTTTTTTTTATTAAACTTGAATTTATATATATATATATATATATATACTAGTTTAGGTATACGCGCCTCGCGCGTGTACCTCATTTTAATGAGTTCAAACGCTACACTAAATAAGATATTTGTTTAAATAAAAAAGATGAATACAATAATTAAATTCAACGTATTTTGAATATGTAAAGATGGAGAATTTATTTAATTAAACCTAATCTTTATCTAAAAAAATTCTAAAAGCCGACCGACATTCATCAACCACTTGCAAATACAACAAAGCAATAGGATAATAGAGCTATTAAAATAGTATAATTAAACCTAATTTTATGCAAAAAAAAATTCTCAAAGTCAACCTGTAAACTACAAAATAATACGATAATAGATATTAAAATAATACAATTAAATTCAGTCTTTAAATTAAAAAATTCCTCAAAGCAGAGATATAAAAAGAATACAATTAAACCTAATCTTTATCTAAAAAAATTTCTCAGAGCTGACTAGCATTTATCTACCACTTGTAAACTACAACAAAATAATACGATAGTAGAGATATCAAAATAATAAAATTAAACCTAACTTTTACACTAAAAAAACTGCTCAAAGACGATAGACAATCATCTACGACCTGAAAACTACTGCAAAAATAATCCACTAATAAAGATATCAAAACAATATAATTAATCTAACCTTTACCTAAAAGAGAAGAATGTTTGGGGAAAAAAATATTAAATAGACTCAACCAGCAACACAAATTAGATGAATTAAGAATGGATGCAAAGATAAGAAGAGTAACTTAAGGACATAAGGATTACGGTAAGCAAAGCAACTTTTAAGCTGGCATAACAATTAATATTGGGTTTAAATTAATGACTAACATTGGAAACAATATAGGAGTAGAAAACATAAGAAAAAAGGTGAATCGATAAAAGAAATTGTATCTAAAATTCTGGGAAAGAGACAAAAGCTGAGATAAATCTAGTGACAAAAGCTAAGATAGCAGGAGATAAATTAGTTGGATCTTATTAACATATTTATAGAAGCAGTGAGCTCTTTGTCCTAATTTAATTAAAAATGGATTTTGCTTTTTTGGGTTTCAAGTAGAATAAGACTTTTCTCTTGTACTATTTTACTTTGTTAAGTAGAATAGGACTTTGTTAAATAGAATATGGAGACATTGCAATGAGTAGAATATGATTTTGTTAAGTAGAATAGAACTTTGTTAAATAGAATACAAACAGGAGTTTGTGGTTTGGAATAGGACTTTCTTGATTTGTTTTTTTTCGAATTTATATGATTGCCTTTGAATAAAATAGGACTAAATTTTGTAATTTGAAAGGGGAAAAGACGATTTTGTCTAAAGGAGAGATTTTTAACAAATAGCAAAAAGTTCAAATGAGATTTATAAGACCCTTCATATTTTTAATATAACTACTTTAGTGGCACGTGTAACTTTTCATTATTTAAAATTAAACAATGTTATTTATCATGAAAATTTTTAATGAAGTGCAAAAAGTTCAAATCAATTCTCAAAGATCCTTCATACGTTAATATAATAATGTAAATATAATATATATTTTATTGTAAGCAAATATATATTTTACCACCAGAAGTTTTAAGTGGTTAATGGATCGTCACTTATGCATTTGTCATGCAGTACCTCTTTTCCTTGCTGCTAGAGATTAAGAGAGACGCATCGATTTGAACCATATTTGTAGTGCAATTATTTTTGTAATTCTTTTATAATTAAAATCTTTCCTTATTTTTAAAGTTAAAATCTTCAGAAAATCTTTGATTATTTACTTAAAATTTTTACAAATTTGATATTGCTTATATTTTTATTATTCTAACACTTTCATATTTATTTCTAAATTTTTCAAATATTTTAAAATGAAAAAGATATTAATTATCATTTGTTCTGATTATCTCTAATAAAGAAAGGTTTATTGTAATTATTTAATTAATGTCAAACTCTTAAATATTAGAAAAATAGTGAAAAGAGGATTTTATCTAAAGAAGAGACTTGTAATGAAGGACAAAAGGTTTATTATTTCTATTTTATTAATTGAAAATATAGTTATTTCTGTTTTATTTATCGAAAATACTACTAGTTCTACAGTATCTTCAGTATTGTTTATATTTTCTAACTTTTGTGTAATTTTTTCACTTCCTTTTATCCAATCAGTTTTCTTTCTTATTTTATTATTAACTCTTTTTGCTCTTACTTTTTGTTTGCATATATTAGTTTAGGATATGTGTGTTGCACGTGAATTTTAACTGATCATTATTAAGACATTACTCTTAATATAATGCAAAATAAAATTCTACATTGGGTTAGATAGAAATTTTAACTAATCAAACTGAAGCTAATATATAGAAAATATTCATAATATAATGGATAACATTATTAAATATTTAAAAGCAAAAAGACGGCTATCAGATTTAACCAAATACAACATTAATCCGTGAAGAACTGGACCTCAAATAAGCAAAGAGCTCCAAAGCACTAATTGAAAACACTGCAAAAATCATTCATCCCTATAGCAATGACGGAAACACACTTTATGAATATTTTTAACTGAAAAATAAAGTTTTTTCAATCGGTACTAAGTCATGCATGCAAGCCTGTCCAAATAGTACTTTGAAGATGATTGAGAATCCAATTCTAGTATGAATACGAAGTAGCTAAGTACATGGTCTTTCCATGTAAAACCCAATTTCAAGTACTACACTTGAAATATTATAGAAATAATAAAATAATAATTTAATTAAAATAGTAAAAGATGATTTTGTCTATTGTAGAATAACCTAGGTTTAAAGAGACAACTACTAATATAATAACGAACGACCAAATATATGAAATTCTAAACATATAATCAGTATCAAAAGAAAACGTCTAACATACAATGGTCTCAACCAAAGAAGACCTCTCCATCACAAACCTCAGAAGTTTATTTAAACACTGCACAAAAATTGTTCGAATTGCTTGTATCTCTCATGACATTAAGCTTCAGAGATGAGGTAATAGTAAAAATAATATGATAATCGAGATATCAAATCAATATAATCAAACCTAACCTTTCATCTAGTATCTGTATCAAACAAAACAAAACATCGAAAATAAATCAAATCATAGTATCAGCCAATAGAAAGAATAATATTTGGCATATAAAACAAGTGCATAGAAGAAACATACTAAATATTTTTTAAAGGATAAAAAATTCCTAGTAATGTGTTGTGTTATAATAACAAAACCAAAAAGTGTCGTAAGAACTAAAGGAATTAAAAGTGCACCAAATTAATTATTTCAAAACTTAATAACAGAAAAAACTCCTAAAATGATCAAAATATTAGAACAAAACTATGGTAATTCAAATATTAGAACAAAACGATTAAATTGCATATGATTCCCAAACGACGCTAAATTAAATAGGCAAAATTTTGATGTGATTCTCAAAGTTTATTTTCAGCAGTTAGGTATATATTGCTTATAGTAGGATTATTTCTCTATGCAAATTACAACATAAACATAAGTTTTGACATAGTATGGTTCATTATCTAGACTATAGACCGTCAAACTTTGAACTTACCTTATGAGGAATATAGCGCTAGAATCTCTAGTTGAATGATGCAATACAAATTCTTGCCTAATTTTTTGGATTTAAATAAGAAAATATCTCATGAACGCAATTAAGAATTATCTCACAATTATAAGCAAAAGAAATAAAACAGAGATATGCAGATGGAGAAACAAAAAGCTTACCTATAAAATTTTGAGTTCTTGTACAGTTCTGTAAAGCCTATCAAGAGTTGCTTCTTGTGCTACTGAAGTTATCTCCAACATCCATGTGAGCTAACATCGAGTCCCGAACATTATAATAAATAAGATATTTGTTTAAATAATAAAGATGAAGATAATAATTAAATTCAATATTTTTGAATATATAAAGATGAAAAATTTATTTAATTAAACCTAACCTTTATCCAAAAAAAAAATTCAAAACCAATCGGCGTTCATCTACCACATGTAAACTATAACAAAATAATACCATGATTCAGACATCAAAATCATAAAATTAATTCTAATCTTTAATAAAATTTTCTCAAAGCCGAAAGGCATTCATGTACCACTGACAAACTACAACAATACCATTTGTAAACTACAACAAAATAATACAATAATAGAGATATTAAAATAATATAACTAAACCTAAATTTTAAATTAAAAAAAGTTCTCTAAATAAATTAATCAAAACAATACTATGTTCAGCAAAGGAAGCGTATTCCACGTAGATCACGTGATCTTTCAATTGAATCTTTTCCTTTCCTTAAAATAATTTAACTAAATATGCTTAACATTGTAACTTAACACATATATTCACATTCATATGAAAAATTTATTATCCTACATGAGGAAAGAAATTAAAAGAAAACTCACGTAAGGGGAGAAATTAATTTACCAATCATTAAGTTGCAATTTCTTGTTGGCAGACGATTGAGGCAATGAACCAATTATTTAATGGTATGAAGTTGACCTTGTCAAAGTCAAATTGGTCTAATCAGTTTTTTTATTGTTTTTTTTTTTGGTCTAGAATTTGAAAGGAAATAAAATTGTTCTCAAATATTATGTTAAAAAATAAATTCCTGGTAGGAATTTATGGTGTAATTCTAGACTTCAACGTAAAAGGAATATTATAATATAGTATTTCCTTTTTTCTAGTAAATAATAATAAAAAAATGTGAAAAGATGATTTTTTCTATTACCGAATATTTTAATGAAGGCAAAAAATTCGATTCACTATTCTAAGGGTCTTCACACTTTTAATATTATATATATATATATATATATATATACTGCATGTGCCTCACACGTGTAATCTTTGATTGTATAAAATTAGAAGATAAACTGACAAAAAAAGAATCAAGAAAAAATAGACAAAACAAACAAAATAAAAAGAACGAAACAAAAAATAAATACTATAAGAACCTTTTGGAATGCTTTCCAGAAATGAGAGGTAAACTGGGTACCTCTATCTGAGACAATAGATACTGGAACACCGTGCAATCTGACCAACTTCCTGATATAGAGTTTGGCGTAATCCTCGGCTGAATAAGAGGTATGGACTGGAAGGAAATGAGCTGACTTGGTCATTTTATCTACAATGACCCAGCTGAATCATGCTGGCAACGAGTACGAGACAAACCCGTCACGAAGTCCATGTTCACATCTTCCCACTTCCAGGTGGGGATACTGAACTCCTGCATGGACCCACTAGGCTTTTGATGATCAATCTTAACTTGCTGACATGTTGAGCACTTAGCCAAAAACTCTGCAATGTCTCTCTTCATCCCACTCTACCAATAGATCTCCCGCAAGTCGCGGTACATCTTAATGGCCCATGGATAAATCGAGTAACATGCACTATGCGCTTCAACAAGAATTCGCTGTCTTAAGTCATCAAAATCTAGCGCACACAGACCACCTTGACAATGCAAAGCACCATCTCCCTCTTGAGAGAAAACCTCTACTTTCTGATCTCTGAATGACTCGTTCAACTTGACTAGACTAGGATCTCTATCTTGTTTTTCCTTAACTTTGGAAACTAGAGATGATTCTGAACTGTTCTGAACCCATATACTACCTTCTGCTGAATCGACTAAGCGGACACCTAGTCGGGATAACTGGTGAACTTCCTGGGCTAATTTTTTCTTACTGTCCTTAACGTGAGTAACACTACCCATAGACAGTCTACTGAGAGCATCAGCCACTACATTGGCCTTGCCCAGATGATAAAGGACACTCATGTCATAATTCTTTAAAAGCTCTAACCACCTTCTCTGATAGAGGTTTAAGTCTGTCTGAGAGAAGACATACTGAAGACTTTTGTGATTTATGAACACATCTACATGCACCCCGTACAAGTAGTGCCTCCAAATCTTTAAGGCAAAAACTATTGCTGCTAACTCAAGATCATGAGTAGGATA
This sequence comes from Capsicum annuum, assembly GCF_002878395.1. Classification (NCBI taxonomy): domain Eukaryota; kingdom Viridiplantae; phylum Streptophyta; class Magnoliopsida; order Solanales; family Solanaceae; genus Capsicum; species Capsicum annuum. The sequence continues at coordinate 1,943,589 of NW_025820315.1, forward strand.
GTTCTTCTCATGGGGCTTAAGCTGTCTGGAGGCATAGGCTATGACCTTACCACTCTGCATGAGGACACAACCCAAACCTACTCTGGATGCATCATAATACACGACATACCCATCTGGACTATCTGGAAGAGTCAAAACTAGAGCTGAGGTGAGTTGAGTCTTCAACTCCTGAAAACTCTTCTCGCATGAATCTGACCACTAAAATTTGACTTTCTTCTGAGTCAATCTGGACATAGGGGATGCAATAAAAGAAAATCCCTCAACAAACTGTCTGTAATAGCTAGCCAAACCCAAGAAACTTTTGATATCTGATGGAGAGATGGGTCTGGGCAAGTTTCTTACTACTTTGGTCATTTGAGGATCAACTCCAATGCCATCACCGGAAATGATATGGCCAAGGAATGCTACTAACCTTACCCAAAATTTACACTTACTAAATTTGGAGAACAACTAATGATTCCTGAGGGTCTACAATACTATTCTAAGATGGTCTGGATATTCACGTTCACTGCGGGAGTAGACAAAAATGTCATCTATAACAACTATGATGAACATGTCCAAGTACTTCTTGAACTCATGGTTCATCAAGTCCATGAAGGATGCTAGGGCATTGGTAAAACCAAAGGACATGACTAAGAATTCGAAGTGACTATACCGAGTTCGAAAGGGAGTGTTTGGAATGTCACATTCTGAGACTCTGAGCTGATGATAGCTTGATCTAAGGTCTATCTTAGAGAAATAGCTGGCACCCTGAAGTTGGTCAAATAAGTCATCGATTCTGGGAAGTGGATACTAGTTCTTGACTGTGACCTTATTGAGCTGACGGTAGTCTATGCACATTCTGAGAGAACTGTCTTTCTTGTGCACGAATAAGACTGGTGCACCCCATAGAGACACACTAGGCCTGATGAATCCCTTATCTAGGAGATCCTTCAACTGTTCTTTCAATTCTCTAAATTTTGCTGGTGTTATTCTGTATGGTGGAATAGATATGGGCTGAGTATCAGGAAGAAGATCAATGCCGAAGTCTATTTCCCTTTCGGGAGGAATTCCTGTAAGATTTTTGGGGAAGACATCTGAATATTCATTCACTACTGGGAATGATTCGAGATTGGGAGTTTCATAACTAGAGTCCTTAACTCAAACAATATGATAGACACATCCCTTAAAAATCATTTTCCTTGCCCTTAGGTAGGAAACAAGCCGACCCTTGAAGGCTGAAGTACTACCCCTCCACTCTAGGATAGGTTCATTCAGAAACTAAAACTGGACAACTCTATTTCTACAGTCGACTGTGGCATAGTAGGAATAAAGCCAATACATGCCGAGAATGACATCAAAATCAGTCATCTCTAATTCTAATAAGTCTATTGAAGTGACTTTCTGAGATACCATAATCGAAAAATTCCTGTATACCCATTCGGCTATGATAGTTTGACCCACTGGGTAGAGACTGAGAAGGGCTCTACTAGAATTTTGGTACTGACTCCGAAATCAACTATTATATAAGGAGTAAAAAAGATAAAGAAGCTCCTAGATCTAGTAAATCGTAAACATATTTATGAAAGATCTGTAATGTACTAGTGACTACATCAGAAGAATTTTCCTGATCCTGTCAGGACTGAAGAGCATAGAGTCTATTTGGGCATTGCCCACTGGTAGCACTGGAAGTGCCACCCTGTTGATTCGGACGATCGGACTAAGCTGAGGAATGATTATGCTAACCCTGAAAACCTAACTGAGGACAATCTCTGACTCTGTGGCCTGACTTGCCACATCCAAAAAAAATATCACTGCTAGCTCTACAATTACCCTTGTGATTCTTACATCAAGTCTGACAAAGAGGATGGGTGCGGGCCCTGCTAACACTGCCCTGAGCTTAGAGCCTGGCTCCCTATCTTTGTTGTCATCTCTGAATTTTGACACTGAAGCACTGGCTGAGCAAGAAGCTAGAACGGATGACTTTGGGCGAAACTAAGAACAATTTCCAACCTCTAACCTAGGCTGACTGAAATTAAAGCTACCTGTTCTAGCTCTCTTATTCTGCTTTTCTCTCTCCTTAATTTTTTACCCTTCTATCCATTGAGTATGTATCATAATCCTAGATACGTCCATCTCACTAATCAACATGGCGGTCCTGCACTCTTTGACCATACTATCATTCACCCCAGAAACAAACTTACTCATCTTAGTCCTGATATCTTCCACCATATGAGGAGCGTAGCTAGCTAAGTAAACTTGAGAGAATACTCTTTCACTGTCATGTTGCCCTACCTAAGGTTGATAAATTCTAATACCTTAGCTTCTCATAGATCTAGGGGAAATAATCTATCAAGAAAAGCATTGGCAAACTCCTCCCACTCAATGCACCTTGTATCTTCGGCCACTACTTGAACCATGTGTGATCCACATCCTGCAACTGATATGCAGCTAGCTTAGAACTCTTACTAAAATTTACCCCCATGATATTGGTAACCTTCTGCACCTGATCGAGGAATTTTTGAGGGTCCTCATCTATCTTTGACCCAAAAAAGGATGGAGGATTCATTCGGGTGAAGTCTCAAATCCTGGATCCAGCAGAATTGGCTACTAGATTGGCCAGAATAGCTGCTGGACATTTATTCTGAGTAGAAACTGAATTAGAAAGGGTAGTAAATGCAGCTCTGAACTCTGCATGAGAAATGTGTTCGTCCAGAGGATCTGCCTGGATGGGCTGAGGGGCAGATTGATTTCTATTTCTCCTTTCATTATTCCTTTTGAGAGGCATATTCTTTAAATAAAAGGGAGAAATGGATTAGACTGAGAGTTAAATTTGAGCTCATGCTCACTGGTACGACATGAATACTGAAAGAAAGAAGAATGTTCCTAAAATATCTCATAGCCTCCTGTACATAAATATGGAGTGCAACACACCCATGCACAAGACTTACTAGATGTGGTTTTTCAGACTTTCTAGGACACTGTTGAACCTTAGGCTATGATACCAAGTTTGTAACGCCCTGAGTCAGGTACCTCGGACACTACACGGTGCTCATAATCCTGAAGGAAAGCTAACCTATGACTGATATCTGTAACTGAGCACTGAATAATAATACTAACATAAATGCAGAAACACAGACTGAAAGGCCATTAGGTTCAATACTAAAAATATGGTATGACAATACCAAAACTAAACATGAATACAAAAAAATACTGAAGTCTGAATATCTAGTCTGAAAGCCTCTAAACTATCTGAATAAGGAGTTGATGGGACAATCCCCAACTAACTCCATCTACTGAATACTGAATGTGATGTATGAATGAAATAAGATAACATCCTCGGATGATGAGGACTCACTGCTAGTCTATCTGTTGAACGTCTGACCTGCTAAGGCTACTCTGGAACTTGTACGTCTAAACCTATGGTATAAAACATCATAGCACAAAAGAAAATTATGTGTCCTTACGTGCGGATATAATGGTACACAAAGTGAGGTAAGGCTGAATGCAAGGGTTCATATGCATGAACTAAAAACTAACTGAGTAACATGAACATGACTGAGTGAGAATACATGCATGAATACATAACTATAACTAAAATCATAAGGATTCTGAATATTGAGTTTTTTGATAACATGAGTTATTGATACTGATATAACTAAAAATAGAGTTGACTATGTCTGACAGTCCTAATTCTGATGGAACTAGCTGAGTTTCGTACTAAGCTAAGTAACTGTATCTGATAGTCTTGAAATCTGTAGAACTATCTGAGTTCTATTCTAAAGACTAAGATTGACACTGTGGGAGGTAGTTATCTAACCAACATGCCCCAAATAAAATAATATAGCTGAGTTGGGGCTCAATCTGTAACCCCAATTAGAAGGGTGTCAATATCGCACCACGAGTATAGACAATCTGTAAGTGGCCCTCATCTGACAGTGTCCCCAAAAGAAAATAGTGAGACCCTCAACTGACAGTCTTAACCCACCTCATCAACCCTCAACTATAGTGTTGATGTCTTAACTTATGCTGGCTACATAGTTCTAGAATGCAAGGATTGCTTCTAAGGGTTACACCCTCTGCTGTCAGTGTGTGCCCTCATCCTTGGATTTACTCGGTGCTGAATTCTACTCCCAACTGAATAGACACTGAACTAATTGAACTGAACTAAACTGGACTAAGTTCACTAAGTTCTGTTGACTGACGGAATACTACTGAGATCTGATAACTGACTGAGATTACTGAGTACTGAGTAGGAATGAACTGATACTGAATTTACTAAGTTTTCCTGAGTCATATGACTGACTAAATTCTACTAATCATCGCCTGACTGAGAGTATCTTGAATACTAACATTGGCTCCAGGCACACAGCTAAATTATCGGGTATTAAATACCCCCAGGACTCGATAGCATAAAACTGACAAGACATGACACTTTTGTAACATATAGCTATAGTCCACCATTCATAATACAATCATTGAGGGATCTCATGAAGCATTCACAAGTCATAAGCTTACAAATGAATAGGAATGTATGCTAACATAACATAATTTCACAAATCCATACTTATGAGAATTCCACCAACATAGCTAAGTCATGGGAGTCATTTTGAACATGCAATTATAGCCTAAGTTCATCACTTAGACCAATAAAGGATCATAAAACAAAATTCTACTCACTTGGGAATTTTATCAAACACATGGGATGCATATACTTGGGCTTAGGCATGAACATTAAACAATTACATCATGGCTACATTAATCAACTCAATTTCATGAAATTCAACCCACATGTTCACATAAATTCATAACAATCACTAAAGATATCAACTTGTAATCATACAACAACATTAACATGGGTACATCCTAACCCACAACATGAAAATCATGATTCAACTTTTTAAAGGAGGATTCTTGAACTCCAAGGGCGGAAGGGACCCTTGGATGAAAATTTCTTGAAGCTTAATGGAGGTAAGCTTGAGTTCTTGATTTGAACTTAATCACCTAAGGTTTTATTGCTCTTGAGAAATTGTGAAATAGTGAATGTATTTAACCAAAAAAGGGCTAAATTTTTTGTTATGAGGGCTGAAGTTTGGGGAAAAAAGACCTAATTACCCTTAAGGACGCAGTCATTTAATGATTGAAAACTGGGCACCGATGCAGTTGTCGACGCGGCGCATTGATGGCATCGATGCGATACTCGATGCATCGCGCCATGATCGTGTCGTGTATTAGGAGTTTGACTCTGGCAACCTGCAACAATATTAACCAACGCAATAGGCGACGCGGCATGCCAAGATCACGTTGGTCCACTATTTTGGGATTTCAAACGTGGTTTAAACGCGGTTTGAAAAATCCAAAACTTATCCGGGAATATCTATTGACCTTCCTGATCATGATTTAATAAAAGTATAGACCATTAAAGGACATTAAGATCACGAAATGAGATTTCCAACTTTCGAAGGCTAAAAATAAACTAAGTCTGAAAACTTAGCTAAAATTTTCTAAGCCTGGGACCCCTTGACAAGCTTAAAGGACTGAATTAAGCTAGAAATTTTGTGGAGTCTTACAGTGGCAAAGTAAGTATTATGGGTGGCATCGCACCGAAGTAATTCAAAATGGTCCGGTTTAGGTCATGCCCCGGTATCAATAACACAATGGTAATGATTGCAATCGGTATACCCGGTATTCAATGGTCTGAAATTCAGTACCGATGCAGTCCATGAATTTTTTTTGATAGTTTCAATTTTGATTGATAGGCTTCGATCCGATGCCGGTCCTGAAAATATTTGAATTTTATTTATTTTCCAATTATCAGTCGACTTGCCATTGGAAAATAGTCATTGGCAATGGCAATTTAGCAGTTGGGGGACCAACCAACGACTATTTTGAGGCCCCCCCCCCCCCCCCCTTCAAATTACCCCCCTACCTCTTAAAATTTCCACTATAAATATCCCTTTATACCTATTTTTTTCTCACAAATATTCTCATACTGTCTCTTAATATTCTCATCCTCTCTCTTAATATTCTCTTAATATTTATAATTATTGTATTAGCTAGTTGGAGTTGGAGATTTTTTAAAGCTATTACAATCTTCAATTATCATCTTTTAATTTGACATTAGGTATACATCTGTTTTACGCAGACGTTTGGTATATTCATTCCGACTTTAATCTCTTTTTTTTATTTATTTAATCTCTATATTTTTATTTTTTTAGTATCTATATTTGATTACTTACATTAACTTTTTGATTTATAATATTTATATTTCTTGTTTTAATATTTTAACTATATTTAAAATTGATTATGGATGCCAATAAAAATAGTAGTGGTAAAAAAATAATCTTTGATTACGTAGAAATAAAATAGTGCTACTACTAGTTCATTACCGCCTAGATTTAGTAATGTTAGCGAAACTTCTTTAGCACTGCCTAATGATTTCGATGTTGGTGCTAGTATGGAATTAGACCATGAGACCCTAAGTAGGCGTTATGATAGTTTTGAGGAAGGCTTACCGAAAGAAGATGATATAGAAGAACAAGAGTTAGGTGAAACCCCTACCCCTACTAGTCCGGTTATGAAATTACTGAAAGATGGTGAAGAACTTCCTCCTTTATCGGAATTTACTATGGCCAAAGATAACATCCTGAAAGGTTATTAGTTTAAAAATTTATGGAGCATGATAAGGTAAAAGATACTGCTACTTACAATAAATGCAAGAATGTTATGAAATATTTGATCAGGAAAAAGAATGGCGGGATAGCGTTGCTAACTACGCATTTGAGGAAATGTAATAAAGAATTTATTCATCTAGAAAATGAGGCTAAGGAAAAAAAAAAGTGATACACCATTGCCGGAAGAATCTGTAAGAGGTAATATAGTTCAAACGTGTTTAGACATGTTTAACCCGTCTGGCCCAAACTCATCATCGGCATATAGTCAAGATGTACATAGAGAAAACTTAGCAAAAATGATTGTTATTATGGGTTTGTCTTTTAGTTTTTTTTTCGCATTTCAATTTTATTCATTATATTCAATGAGTATATAATCTCTCTTTTAAAGGTTTTTCATGAAATACAATTAAAAATGATATTTTTAAATTTCAAGCTGAACATTGTCATTTTCTTTGTTGCTTACTTAGTAAATTTGATGGTAAAATATTTATTACTTTCGATATGGATCGTAGTGTTCTCGGTAATGATTATTTTACTCTCACGATTCGTTTGATTGATCACCATTGAAACATACAAAAACAATTATTGCTTATAAATATGTTGACGAGACTAAAATCGGTAGCTATATAGTTAGTACAATAGCGGAAATCTTGAAATATTTTAGACTTATTGGTAAAACTATGACATGCACATTAGATAATGCGTCTAATAATTTGAAAGCTATTGATTTTTTAAAAGTTAGACTATGTCCTATAGATGATGATTATTTTCATGTTAGAAGTACTACAAGTATTTTAAAGTTGATAGTATATAATGGTGTTGAGTTGTTTGTAAATGATTGTTTTAAAGTTCACATTGCTTGTAGTTTTATTTTTAAAAATTAATAAAAAATCTATAATGGAAAATTTTAAACACCGTTGTGGAGAATGTGATATTCCATATAGAAAAGTTCCAAGAGAAATACCTACTAGATAAATTCTTTGTATCAAATGCTTGAAGTTGTTTATGTATATCGTGAACCTATACAATTAGTTTATAATGCTCGTAATTTGAATCCTGGTTTAAGACTAGGTGATGATGATTGGATTTAAGTAGAAGAAGTTTGTAAAATTTTGAAAACTTTTTATCAAGCTACGAACACAGTATTTGCTCAATATATTTCAACTATTTGTTCTGTTTAGTAAATATTACGGATGTTTCTAAAGTACTTGCTGAATATAAAAAAATTTGCCCTCACAAAAAGGCTATTGAAGCTATGGTTGATAAATTTTAAAATATTTTTTTCCTATTCCATAAATTTATTTGATAGCTACTTTATTCAACCTATTTTACAAAGAACTTAGTGTAATGATGATGGTTCAAGAAATTTACAACAATTTAGAAATTGGACCTCATAAAAAGCCATCAGTTGAAACTTGTTGTGCTAATATAGTACCTAAAGCTAAGAATTTATATAACTTCTATCAAGTTATGAAACAAAATGTCTGTCGGCCGAACCTCCTACTTCTAGGCGTAGATATAATGATTTAAATAACGAGATGGGTGAAGAACTTGGTCTTCAATGTTCTAGCAGTAATGATTTTAATTCGTATTTTCTTCAGGATCGGAAAAGTATTAGAGATGCAAATGAACAACTTCAACTTGTAGCATGGTGGAAGACCCGTATCAGATAATTTCCAAAGCTTTCAAGGGTGGTTTGAGATGTGCTACTAAGTCAAGCCTCTTCAGTTGCTTTGGAGCAAACTTTTAGTGCAGAAAGATTTATTGATTGGAGATCATCGATATTTGTTAGCAAAGGATAGTTAGAAGATTTTGGTATTATTTAGAGATTGAATCAATACCAAACGAAGAAATTTTGGGCTCCCAAAATTGCCTCCCCAAACTGAAGACGAAATAAATAAAATATTTGAGGAAACAGTGATGATGGAATGGAAGCAATGGAGGAACAAGGAAAAAGACCAATTCAAAATAATATATCCGGTGAAGAAATAGATAAGTTGCAACTAGAAATTTTGGACATTATAGATATTTATAAGATTCTAGAGTAGAGATCTAATTCAAACAGAACTCTTGACTGCGTAGATTAGATTCTCTTTTAATATTTGTAATAAATGTACAAATCTACGAAATTTGAATAAATATAAAGGCTATTCGCCTTAATTTTATTTTAAAATTTGTCTATTGTTTGATGCAATTATCTTAGCTAAAATTATAAAGTTTATATTTGTAACTTTAAAGTTATGAAAAAAAAAAAAAGTTTAATACTTTAACTTTATAAAGTTAGGAAAAGTTTTATATTTTTTTATAAGTTTATGCTATAAAAAGTTAATGTTATGAGTTAAAATTATAATTGTTTCTAAAATTATATATTATAACTTAAAATTTTAACTATTTTTAAGTTAATGTTAATTGTTTTATATATTATAACTTAAACTTATAACTGTTTTTAAAATTATAACTCATAAATGGCAATAAGTTAGGAAATGTTATATAAATATAATTTAAATTAAAAAAAACTGTTTTAAAGATATAAATTATTATATAAGTTAATAAAAAATATTATATTGATATATTTTTTTACAGATACTCGTATAGGACTCCTATTTCAGGAGATATTTTAGTAAAAATTGTTTAAATATAATTTAAATTAAAAAAGGAGATCTTTCAGAAATAGCGGCACTTTGCTATAAAACCCTTCTTCCATAGCCACATTTTATATAACTACCATTTATAGCCGTTATATTCGATTTTCAGTCATTGTATTCACTTTTACTCAGTGGTCTGTATTCATAAAAAACATAAATACACTACATATTTAGTCTCACCAAAAGCACTATCATTATATTTTTTTTCATTTTTTTTATATTTTTTTTCTTTTTCAGGTTTTCCCCATTTTTTCTTCTTCTTTTTTAATTTTTTCCTATTTTTATTTTTTTCATTTCTTTCTTCTTCTTTTTTCTCTCTTTAATCTCTAACTTCTATTTCGTTTTCTTCTTTTCTTGTTTGATTTTTTTGTTGTTTCTTTGTACTTATTTTCTTTATTATTTTTTTTTCTATTTTATATTTTTGAAAAATATGACTAGTCGAGCACAAGTTATGGATGATAACGTATATACCATAATTATTTATCTTATTTGTAGTAACACCGTCATTTATATTTTTAAATTCATTGATACAACAGTATTTATATTTATTAAGGGTGTACAGACCAAACCATCAAGTCAAACCAAACCGAGAAAAAAACCGACTTATGATTTGGTTTGGTTGGTTTGGTGTTTGAAAAAAAAAACGACCATTCTTGATTTGGTTTGGTGTTAACCAAAAAAAAGTCAAACCGAACCCAAATCAAATTTATATATATATACATATATGTGTGTGTGTGTGTGTATTTATATGCATGTATATAATTTAACTTTTTACACATAAAATATTAATTATAATTTACTTTTTAAATACTTTTTTAATTAGTTTTATTAATTTTCAATATTTAGAAAGTAGATGTGTGTGTGTGTGTGTATATATATATATTCATATTTGGGTCTTTAAGTTGTAATATTTATCCATTAATTGCTAATAGAATGATCTAAAATTCAATATAAACTTAAAACCTAAACTTTTTACTCTTCGTCTTATTTTTTAGTTTCAAGAGAGTTTAATTTTTCGCTCCTCAATTTTTCATAATTGTGGTTTTTCATTAGCACATAAGTGAAAATATACTTGATCTAAACTTCAATCACAATATAATTGTAAAAAATAAATATTATAAAAAACCCGAGAAAAAAAAAACAAAAGAACCAACTAAAATCTAAACCGGAAAAATCGATTTTATGTAGGTTTGATTTGGGTTATAGTTTTAATAAACCGACATAATTGGTTTGATTTTTTTTTCAATTGAAAACCAAACCAACCCGACCTATGTACACTCCTAGCATTTGTATTTTAAAGTTCACGCTTGTATTTATATTTTATAGTTCACATTTGTATTTGTATTTTATAGTTCATACTTGTATTTGTATTTGGTAGTTTGCACCATTATTTATATTTTATATAATTCACACTTGTATTTTAAAGAACTGTTTTGTATTTGTACTTTATAATTTACTGCATATTATATTGAATTATATTTATATCATGATTTTATTGTGTTTGTATATTTAGATTATATTTGGATTATACTTGTATTTGTATTTTATTTTCGTCAATATCTTTTTATTTTTAAAGAATTATTTTGCATTTGTATTTGTAAGTTGATTGCATATTGTATTTAGCCGTGACTATGTATAATTTATCATTTGTATTTATATACAAACAAGTAAATGCATTAATTTGGTATTTTCTTGATTCTAAAATATATAAATATGTAATGTATCATTTGATACAAATGTACTGTTTTGTATTTGTATATCAAAATTATCATTTATGTTTGTCAATAAATAAATATCACTTGATACAAATACAATTACAAATAAATAATTTACAAATACAAATAATACAATATGCATTTGTATATATTGTATTTGTATAAAAATTTGAATTGTATTTGTTTGTATCAATAAATACAACTCATGTCAATAAATACAAATAAGTATTCGTAGAAAGAAAATCAATCGTTCCTTTGTCAATAATTAAAAAATACTAATGATAGTTTGCACTTGTATTTGTATGTTATAGTTTGCATTTGTATTTGTATTTTATAGTTCGAACTTGTATTTATATGTTATAGTTCACATTTGTATTTGTATTTTAAAATTCGCACTTGTATTTGTGTTTGCTAGTTCGCAGAAATGAAAAGAAAAAAGAAAGAGAAAAAAAGAAGAAGAAAAAATAAAAAGTAAAAAGAAGGAGAGTAATAGAAAATAGAGAAAAAATACAAAAAAAAAAAAAAGAGGAGAAAAAATGAAAAGGAAAAAAAAAGAAAAAACAACAAAAAAAAGAAAAGAAAAAATGAAGAAACAAAATTGAAAAGGGAAAAAAAGAATAATAAAAATAGAAAAAGAGAGAAAATACATAAGAGAGACTATGAATTGTAATTAGGAATAATTAATAGACAACAGGGGGCTATGAATTGTAATTAATTGAAACGTAGGCTAAGTAAGGTCATTAGAAGTCTATGTTTGCTAAAATGTGTAGTTATCCCTTAAAAAAAGGGCAAACTCCGATTGCCGGTTTGGTCCAACTCAGTTCGGCACCGATAACCAACGACCCTGGGCGAAACGACCTTATTTTCTGGCAGATCGATTTCAGTAGTATCAATTTCGGTAAAACACATCGATAAGGTTGTATCGGTACCGTTTTCGATTGTGATCCATTGCCAGACTTAGTAAGTATTTACTCTATTTAAGAGAGTGAGCAGAGGGTTTGGGCCACAAGTGACAAAAGAGTTTTAAAATGAGGTGTAGGTGACACAAGTCTTAATACTTGAGTAGAGGTGACAATTACTTCATTATGGTTTAAGAAAGTTTGGAAAATTTTAAAATAACCCACAAGTTTTTAAATTTACACTTTGATTCAAATGTTAGTTAATATATAATGGAGAATGAAGGGAAAAAAGGCATCTTTTTCTCTCTCCTCATCCATTGTTATTTTCTCTCTCTTCATGAAATTTGTTGTTCATTGTTGTTGTTGCTTTATTCATCATCTTCTGATTCATTATCATCATCTTATACTTTATTATCAACTTCATATTCTTCTTGTTAACCATTGTTGTTGTTGTTGTTACCCCAACTGCTGCTCTTTGACCAAATTCTTATGTCAAATTTTATTTCGTAAATCACTTCCAACTTTGGAATTTACTTGAGAGGAGACTTTGGTAAGTCAGATTATGCTTTTTAGTTGAATCTGAGTAACTGCTAGTGTGTTGTTTTTTCAATAATAGTTTGCACGCGAACATGAATGCAATACAAGAGCAATTTGTTTAAACAGATCCATTATCTGCGGCACCAGATAAATGTTATGTTGTAACAGTAGACTCATGTTGGATTCATGTTTAAGGGTTCTAGGTGCCCGTAATATGATTATGAATAGAATAGATGGGTATTCTGTTGCACCAGATTAGTAATCTGTTTCAACAGATAAATAATCTGTTTCATCAGATTACTAATATATTTCAAATAACAAAATACAGTTCCTATCACATACAAAACCTAATAGATAACTCATATGTTCTTGCTATTGATACTGAAATTAAATTATTCCTTAATTGTAGACATGTCATTCGTTAAGAAATAGAAATATACAGCACAAAAATTAAATAAGAAATAAAAAGTCAAGTGCATCAAACATAATTTTTTATAAAACAAACAAAAAAAAATACATAGATAACAGGAAAAAAAAGCTTAATTATTATTATCATCATTATTAACATCATTGTTATTTGTATGGTCAGCCAGCCAATCTTCAAAGGGCAGCAACAGTGCCCTCCGCAGCCTGCGAATCTCCCGCAGCATCCTTACTCTGACGGAGATCAACTCCCAATGCAGGTTATGAACCTCCTTCTGCAGTTCCCTCATGGCACCTCATAAAATAGCGACATCCCACACAGGATCAGCCATATCTAAAAAATGCATAAGTTAACAAAACACACACGTAAACATAAAAGTAAAGAAAAGAAAGAATTTGAATGTAATGTAATGTAAAACAACGTATATTTACACAAAAATCAAGAAAAAAATTACCAGAGACAGGAAAAAGATATCAAGTCCTTGAAGAGAAAGTAGTTGAAGGTGTAACAAGAGCGAGGAATAAATAGTGTGTAGTAGAACGAATGATTGAGTAAGGATGGACCTATTTATAGAGGATTGAACTTGAATGAGTTAGGCAAAAAATCGCAACTATTCACCTCCATTTATTAATGACATTCTTGATTACTGTAAAATGTTATGACTTAATTAAATTAATCAATATTATGATAAGTCATGACTTTTCAGCTTTATTATTATTAATAATTAGTTCTTTCCAGGAACCGTTTTTTTACACCGACTTGGACAACAGATAATATATCTGTTGCATCAGATAAATCATTTGTTACAATAGATATATCATGATTTGCAATAAATAGATAACCTGTTGCATCAGATAATATATTTGTTGTAACATATAATATATATATCTTTTTAAAAAAATATATTATCTTCATGACATCTAAATTTTTCTAACTTTTTAATTATATAAATTAATAAAGTAGATTTAAAGGCACAACTGTTCACCTCCATTTATTAATGACATTCTTGATTACTATAAAAAGTTATGACTTAATTAAATTAATCAATATTATGATAGGTTATGACTTTTTAGCTTGAAGCTTAGCTTTATAATTATTAAAATTATTAGTTTTTTCCAGCAACCGTTTATTTTTTACACTGAGTTGCACAACAGATTATATATCTGTTGCGTCAGATAAATCATCTATTACAATAGATATATCATCTGTTGAAATAAATAGTTCAACTGTTGCATCAGATAATATATCTGTTGCAACATATAATATATATATATATATATATATATATATATATATCTTTTAAAAAAAATATTATCTTCATGACATCCAAATTTTTTGACTTTTTAATTATATAAATTAATAAAGAAGATTTAAAAACAAGAATATTTCTGGTGAGTTTTTTACGGTTTAAATTGTGTTTATCATTTATTTCCTTATTCTTTTCTGTGAAAAGAAATGACTTAATTAAATAAAGCTGGTGGTGACTTAATCTTTCCATTTCTTTAATAACCATTTTTATTAATTGAGTTATGGCGACAGATTGTATATCTGTTGCATGAGATAACCCATCTGTTTCAAAAGATATACCATCTGTTGCTACAAATCAACCATCTGTTTAAGGAGCTTTTTTTATTTCTTCTAACTGATTCATAAGTCGCAACAGATGAGGAATTTGATACATTAGAAGCGTTTTTTATTTTTATTTGTTTGTTGAATGTGTTTAGACAAAAGTCACAGTCACGACTATTCATTAACTCTTTTCTTAAAACTCATATCACATATATATATCTTGATTAAATTAATCCAATGTTGTGACTTTTTAAAATTAAATAATCTTTCTTTTACAATTATAATATCATTTAGTTCCTTATTATTTATTAACGAACCATTTTTAGGAGAATTTCTCATCATGACCGCATCCCTAACTCCAACCACCGACATGTTTTGAATAGGGAATAAATAGAATGATAATTAAATATTGAATAAGAATTAAAAATTCAAAATCGACCAAACCAAACATATACATGAATTTTTTTGAATCCCTTATAGGTAGATCGGATTAAAAAAAGGAAATACATACGCTAAAAGAAAGAAAAAACATAACCTAATTATTATTATTATTATTATTATTATTACTACTACTATTATTATTGTCAACCTGATAATTTTCATCCGGCAGCAGCAGGGCCCTCCTCAGCCTTGCTCGGAAGTCGGTCAAATCCCTCTGGAGTTCATCAAATTGCTATTGAAATTCCTGTAAGGACTTGATATGAACCTTCTTGTATGAATCTGAATCTGACATACTAGTATTGTAAGTATAGTAGAATGAACAAGAGTGAGTGAGAGTAAGTGAGGAGGCCGGAGGGACCTATTTATAAAATGATTGAGAATTGGAAAGGACTCGACTTAGTCAAACAAAAAGTCACGACTGTTTGTATCCCTTAAAAGGAAAAATTACACAAATTTCATATTTAAGACACCATATTACACAATATCCCTTAATGTTTTAAAAAATTACATAAAATCCCGGATTCATATTTACTAGTGATACATATAGCATATGTATCACTGCTTAACATATGTATCACAATTCAAAATTTTGAGATAAAATATAATTAGCAAACTATCCGGGATTTAATGCAATATTGCTGAAACTATACGGGATTTATGTGTTGTGTGTGTTACTTAAATAATACTAGTGACTTTATTAATAAGTAAATTAGAAAAAAAAATGGATCAAAATACAACATTTTATCTTTTTGTTGTATTTTTGAAAGATAAAGATTGGTAATCTGTTGCAAAATATATTTCACCTATCAGATAACTTACAACATATGGACAATATACTGCAATAGATGGATATATCAGTTTGCTTTCCCTTTAGTTGTGGCATCTGTTGCAACTTGCTAGTCATCTGTTTATTCAATTTCATTGAGAGCAATCGATTTGTCTAAACATTTCTTGGCCAAATTCAATTTTTGCTCTTGGATTGTTTCTGTTTTTTTTCTTTGCATACTTCAACCAAACTAAATTTTTGCTATTAGATTGAGGGCAAAATTGAATTTGGAGGCCATCTTGAAGGATGCAAAGAAAAAAAAAAGCAGTCCAAGAGCAAAAATTAAGTTTGGCCAAGAAGTGTTTAGAAAAATCTATTGCTCTCGATGAAATTGAATAAACAGATGATTAGCAAATTGCAACAGATTCCACAGTTGATGAAAAAGCAAACTGATATATACATTTGTTGCAATAGATTGTCCATATGTTGTAAGTTATCTGATGGGTGGAATATATTTTGCAACAGATTACCAATCTGTTTCTTTCAGAAATACAACAAAAAGATAAAATGTTGTATTTAAATTCATTTTTTTTAATTTACATATTAATAAAGTCACTGGTTTTATTTAAGTAACACCACATACAACACATAAATCCCGAATAGTTTACATCAGATGTGGAGTCTGTTGCGTCAGATATGGAGTCGATGCAACAGATATGGAGTCTGTTGGAATACATAGTAGCCTTACTGGTGGTTTGATTTGTTCCATCAGTTGCTCCATCTGTTGCAATATCTACAACAGCATAAACTACAAACAACAAATAAAAAACATCAACAACAAAGAAAACAACAACATTTGTTCCAACAACATCATCAACTATAAAGAAGCATACATCCTATGTTCTAACACCATCAACAACAAGGGACGGACCCACATGGAGTCCTCCGGGTGCGCGAGCACAAACTGAACTCGTATCGAACTTTATATATGTATGTGAAAATAAAGGAAAACACGTATATAATCTAATCAGTGAGCACCCATAGTAAGAGTTATTTGGTTAGCCTAGTTGTTGTTTATGGGTGCTTAAGGCTATTTATTTCTTTTGGTCTTGAGTTCAATTCCCACTCAGCACATATTTTTTAAATGTTGGTAACCAACTCTTCTCTTCTTATTCACTTTAAACTTTTTATTCTTTCCTCCCTTACTCCTTGTGTTAATTGTTTGGAATCCACTATTTTTAAGCGAAGAAGCACCCACCATCTAAACCACACCACACCACAAGTTCCAATAATGCCAAACCCGCCAACAACACCACACCACAAGTTCCAACAATGTCAGCCCCACCAACAACATCAATAACAGCATCAACAACAAAGAATCAAACAAAATACATAAAAAAAATGATAGTGCCAACAAGGCTTTTAAACTTCTCCCAACAGATGACTTTTTTTAGCATCTTATAATAAAAATTCTCAGTATGTTTATTCAAAAATTAAAAGTTCCTTTAAATTTTTTAAATAAATATGATATGGGAAAATGGTAATTAAATAAACAAAAAGATGTAAATAAAGTTGCAAGAAGAAGACGAGAATGAAAGAGCAATAGTGAATCATATCATACAATGTCAAAAGGAGGTCAAAACAGTAATTTCAGTCAAGGAATATAAGATATGGATATCGATCGGTTTAGATCCGAATGAAAATTTTTGAGAAAGAGAAGAGAAAAAAAGGTTGTGATAACCCTAAAGAGGATAGAAAGAAAAAGATGAGAGATTTAGGACTGAAGGAGAGGAAGGGAGAGATGAGATAATTCTAATTTCTAGATGTACTACCCTTAATATTAAATGACTAAACAATGTGTATTTATTCAAATTTATATTTACAAAGCATAATTAATAAGGCTAATTTGGTAGTAAAATAAACCCCTAATTAATATTTTCTTGATTGGAGTACTAAGTCAATATGAAAAGGAAGAAGTATTAGGGGTTTTAATATTCATTAATTAATATTCACTAATAATTTGAGGGCACGAGAAAGAAAATGGGTGACATTGAAAAGACAGGACAAGACTACTCAATGAGATTTTTGAGTTATCCAAGAAACATTTTTACCGCCTTTAGTAGTACTACTACTTTATCTACTCGGACAGTAGCTTACTTTAAAATTAAAAGAAAACAAAAAGATTTTCAAACAGATATGTCGTCTGTTGCAACAGATTTAGATATCTGTTTGAGAAATCCCAACAGCTCATTCATCGGTGACAAAAGATTGAAATGTCATTTGATAACTAAATCAGAAACGTCATCTGTTACAACAGATATCAATATCTGTTTGAAAAGTTCCAACACCTGAGTCATCCGTCATAACAGATGCAAATGTCTATTTGATAATTAAATAAGAAATGTCATCTGTTTCAACAGATATTTTTATCTATTTGAAATTCTCCAACAGCTCAGTTATTTGTTGCAACAAATTCATTGCAATTGATTTAGGATAAACTAGGGATGAAAGAATGGGCTCCTTATTAACTTAATGTTAAGATTAATAATAGTACCTACATCGATCTAGGTGGAATGAGGGATGAATTAATGAGCTCACAAGGTCAATTACAAATCAATTGAGTCGTTGAATTTGCATAGTGTTAGTATTGTGTTCATCTCGACGTCGATCGATGACTCTGAGTTGAAATGTGTTCTCATTAACTTAATGTTAAGATTAATAATAGTACCTACATTGATATAGGTGGAATTAGGGATGGATGAATGAGCACAAAGGGTCAACTACAACTTCAATTGAGTATTTTGGCAATTGCATGATGAGACGGTACTGCATTCCTCCCTACAAGAGTCATCGATCGATCACTCTAAGATGAACTGATTCTTACTACCTCGTATGTTTAATTAATACCTTAATTGAATAATCAGGGACTAGAGGTGAGTTCTCATAGGGTCAACTACAACTTCAATTGAGTCTTTTGGCAAATGCATGATGAGACGGGACTGTGTTTCTCCCGACAAGAGTCATCGATGATCACTCTGAGCTGAACCGATTCTTACTACCTCATATGTCCAACTAATACCTTAATTGATTAATCTAGGACTAGGGGTGAGTTCTCATAATGTCAACTACAATAGATGACAACGCCTATTTGATAATTTACAACGGATGGGCAATCTATTGCAACATATGACTCAATCCATTTGATAATTTACAATAGATGGGTAATCTGTTGCAATATATGACTTAATCTATTTGATAAATTACAACAGATGTGTAATATGTTGCAACAGATTACATAATTTATTTGATTTGATCCAACAGAAAAGATATCTGTTGTAACAGGTTGAGCATTTGTTTATATATAATTCAATTGAGTTCATATGTTAGACTAATACCTTAATTGAATATGAGTGATCATAGGTTCAACTACAACTTCAATTGAGTCTTTTGTCAATTGCATGATGAAACGGTACTGTGTTCCTCCCGACCAGAGTCAGCAATCGATCACTCTGAGCCGAACCGATTCTTACTACCTCATATATTAGACTAATACTTTAATTAATTAATCTAGGACTAGGGTACTAATACCTTGATTGAATAATCTGGGACTAGGGGTGAGTTCTCCTAGGGTAAACTATCGATTAATCTAGGACTAGGGGTGAGTTCTCATAGGGTCAGCCATAACAGATGGCAGCGCCTATTTGATAATTTATAACATATTGGTAATCTATTGCGACATATGATAATCCATTTGATAATTTACAATAGATGGGTAATTTGTCACAACAGATGACTTAATCTGTTTGATAATTTACATTAAATTCATAATTTGTTGTTACCTAATCTGATTGATAATTTACAACAGATGAGAAATCTGACGCAATATGTTGAACATTTGGTTTCTACAATTTCAATTGAGTTCATATGTTAGACTCCTAAATTGATTAATCTAGGACCAGGGGTGAGTTTTTATAAGGTCATCTCCTAGAGTACTAGGTCAACTACAACTTCAATTATTTTTATATGATTTTAAAAATTATGCATATATTTTATGATTTTAAAAATAATTAAGATCATTTCGGACCAAATTAACATTTTCAAAACTACTTGTCATTATTTTCCAAAATAAAAATCAACCCATACAAAATGTTTCATCATTTTAAATCTCAAGGTCTGGCTCTTTCTCTCTCATTCTCACTCAACAATACAGTACAGACAACAACTACTCAACAAATTTGCTCAACCCTTCACAATAGATCGCTTTTCTTCTCATTTTCGACCACATAAGTGTTATTTTCGATATCATTCTTGCTTGTATTAGTCGTTTTCTTTGTCTTCATAGGCAACAGAGTTCGAGAAGAGCTCTATATTTGTTTTTTTCTAAAAAATAAGGGTTTTTAAGTTAATGATGAAAAATAAAACTTTTAGTTGTATTATCTTCGAGAATGGGTTTACAATTTTGAGTTTTGATGATAAAATCGTAGGAAGAATTTGAGAAATCCCTAGTTTTCGTCGCAGTATTTCATTGACTGTCGTGGTATAGTTGGATGGTGGTGGTGGTGGTGTTGGTGGTGTTTGTGGTCATCGTGGTGGCACCGATGGTGGCATTGGTTGGTGGTGTTTATGGTGGTGTCGATATTCGTGGTGTTTGTTTGTTTGTTGGTATTGGTTGGTAGTGGTTGTTGGTGTTTCGATATTTGTGGTGTTTGTAATATATTTTTTAAAATATATACATACATCAACTGTAATGTAACTTTTGTTTTTCTTTGTCTGTAGGTAAAACATGTCTCCCAAAAGAAAAGAAAGTGAAAGTGAATCACCGTCTGACCACTCAAAAAAAAAGCTGCAGTACAGAGGGATTCGGAGGAGCTTCCTGAACAATCTCAGTCAGGGAAACGTGAAGCTGAGGAGAGATGTGAAAACAACATTGAGGGAGGTGGACAAAGGTCCATAGATGGTGATGAAGAAAATGAAAGTGAGAAAGAGGAGGAATTGGAGAGTCAGAAAGAGAAAGAGGACCACATTATACAGCTTTCCTTGGGCTTTCATGGTAAAATTAATCACTAATTTTACTCATCCATTAATTTATATTGAATATAGTTATTATGATTTTTTTATGCTTGCTTCCTGTTTACACTTTTTAGGCTTGGGCATTTAAAGTCATTCCTCCCCTCCGAAAGCAGT